>NC_136422.1:121232500-121235000 GCF_052625555.1 Lactuca saligna
AATCTTATTGATAAAATGAAGAAAAAAAAAGAAATAATGATATATCTTTTTGAAATAATGATAATTAATACTACTTTTGACATAAAAAAATAAAAGAAAAAAAGAAAAAAAAAAACGTATAAATTGTTTAGATACATAACAAAATCGTTGTTATGTTGTTTTTAATACATTTAACCGAAAAAATGGTTTTAGAACTAGCGATCCAAAAGAATTTATATATTTTTTATGTCATGAGTAGTGCTAATTATTATTATTTCAAAGACAGCAGTTTTTTTTTTTAACGAAAACATATTTTTTATACGAAAACGTATTTTTTAGAGACATAAAATAATATATTTTACGTAAAATAAATACATAAAAATACATACAATTGTTTGTAAAAAACTATTTTTTTATAATACTGCTAAAATACATTTTGCTTTATTTAAAAAAAGTTATATAAAAAAAATTATTTTTTGTAATTTATTTATTATTTATGTATTAATGTTTTCGTTATTATATAAAATAGTTTTCGGAAGATATAACTAAATGAGCTTCCAACTCAATTGATAAGGGCCCTTGTGATATAAGGGGGGTATCTCTTGAGTTCGAGCCTTGCCCTCTTCTTCTTTAAGTTAATTATTTTACTTTTTCAAATAAACTTTGAAAATGATCACTGTGGTTTATCAAATGTCACGAATTAAGTCCATTTATACTTGAAAAGATGAAAATACCCTTATACATTCAGTCTCTAACGGCTCAATAGTAACGGTGTTAGTAAAAAAATGCTATCTTTGCAAGTTTTGCAAACCACAAGGACCATTTACATTAAAAAAAATTAGCAGAGATTGACTTTATGACTTTTGGCAAATCACAGGGACCATTTTTGCAATTTTATCTATTATTTATAATAATCTTATTATTTTTAACTACTTTTTAAAAAAGGTTATGAAACCATCCGATTGAAAACTCTTTTGCTAAAATCGGTTCTCAAATAAATGAATTCCAAAATCCAATGATCAAAAAACCATTTTTTATATTTGTATAATATACAATCGAAAATAAGTAGAACTTGATGTACATTTAATTTTGTTTTTCGTTATACTAAATCCGTGCTAAAATATACACAAAATGATTAATAAACTGTATTATATAAAATGAATAATAAACTGTAAAGGATTTTTTAAGAAAAATGTTGTTTTAATTGTAATCTTAAAATATTTAGAAAAACATTTCAAAATATGTTTTATTCTAACACGTTATGTTCTTATAATAATTAGATGTTATGACAATATAATAATATTAAAACAAATTATACATAAATAAAATAATAATAACTATATCAATGTTATATTTCTAAGTTACGTATCTAAGTTAATAAAAATAAATAACCTTATTTATAACACAAGTATATAGCTTTAGGTTTTGTGTTTAGTTCGAAAAAAATTTCGTTAATAGCTTTATACAGAAATTAAATTAGAATACTAAAGTATTTTATATATATATATATATATATATATATATATATATATATATATATATATATATATATATATATATATATATATATATATATATATATATAAAAGTTCAATGGAGAACCATTATTAATCAAGTAACTAAGAAATCAATCCAAAGCATCGAAATTTAAAGCGATTAACAGCAAAAGTAAAGGTTGTAGATTTTTACAATGAACACACAAGTACCGGATTATAACAAAACTCACTTCTTTTTTTCGTTTAAAAATTTTTTAGCCCGTATTTTTTATCGGAAAAAAAAAGAGTATAGTGTTGTTCACGATTTTTATCCAAAGAGATTCATGATTATATATAAAAGAGATTTTTTTTTTCCGAAAAAAACTCACTTCATTTTCTTTGTTGAAAAGTTAAGGTCTATTTTTTATAGAAAAAAATTAACATATATATTAAAATTCATACTTTTTTGTACTTTTTTAACATATATTCATCTTCGTGTAAAAAAAACGATATTTCAGTTCAGATTAATATTGTGAACTTGTACAGATTATATTCAGAACCTGTTCAGATTCACATTGTGAACCTTCTCAGATTCATAATGTACATAATAGTAAGTCAGATTTACAATATGAACCTGAACTGATTAAACTTTCTCAAATTGTGAATGTTAAAAATTGAAATATTTACAACTTAAATTCACAGTGTGAATCTACACTGACCGATGTTTTTTTTTATTATGAACCTTTTCATATTCATAGTGTGCATAATAGCAAGTCAGATTCACAATGTGAATTTGAACTGATCGAGCTTTTTCACATTGTGAATGTTAAAAATTGAAATATTTACAGTTTAGATTCACAATACAAATCTACATTGATCGAGTTTTTTTTTTTTTTTTTACTTGGTGTTTATGGTTATTAATAGAGTACAATGATACATTGGGTTTTTTTTTCGATAGAAAAATGTGGCCTAAAAATAATTTAAAATGAAAAAAAGGTGGTTTTTTGGTAAAGAGGTGGATTTTTTTTTAATAATCCGATGTGTGT
>NC_136422.1:121837500-122140000 GCF_052625555.1 Lactuca saligna
GGCAAGGTCGATGTAGTTTTGTAGCTTTGCCAATCAGCGCTTGGCTACAATCATCCTTTCTTTGAATGTTGTGTGTCCTACCCTTTTTCTCTCTTTCCTCTTCACGGGTGGTGATAAGGTTCTGGAAAGAGAGTTGGTCTCGGGAATAGTAGTATAATTCTGAGTCACCGGTACATGAGATGATGGGGTTTATAGTGGCGCGCAGTTTTCTGAACTCAGATTGTAGTCTTCCTGTTTTGATCCCCGATGATCGCGATCTGCCGGGTCTTTGCCGGGAGGGCTCTGTCCGTCAGTCCCCCGTGGTTGAGGTCATAGCACCCTCGTTGGTCTCCACATGGTGGTTGTTGTCATTGTTGTCGACATTCAACTCTCGATCACGATTTCCCAACGGGTCACAGGTTCATTATAGTCGAAACGGTTCACGGAACCCTTGCTATGCATGGAGGATTGGTTACCTCCGGTCCCGCTTATGATTCTTCTCATAATCGTTCACCATTCCTCGAGTTCGGATTAGAAAAGTAAGGGTCGTCCGGTAAGTAGGATTTTGCTATGCCGTATTTGCGAGAATAGGAGGGGAGGAGATAAGTACTATGCGTCTAACTCTATTATCAATTACTTATAGGGGTGATCCTTATTAGTTACTTCTATAATGACGTAGTGCATACTAATTACATATAACAAGATACGATAGACCTTTGAATAAGTGATCCCACTCTAAGTCCACATCCAAACAAGGAAAAGGAAGTAAAGTAATGACCACAAATTCTATGTCTATAATTTCTAAGTTATATAACCTTAAAGTATCCACTTAGGGACTATAGACCTATTATTAAGGATCTATTTAGTTTTCATATAAGTTATGATATTACAAAATACTCCTATAGTATTTTAAACTCATGTTCTGTTCTACTGTTCTTATTGTGGTAGTGTTGGTAAGTTTTTAGACTTGTCGACATATCACAACTATTCTTGGGCATGTGCTAATCACTCCTCGGACCAGCATAGTTGATCAGGCTATGCCACTCCCAAGACTGACCATACATCCCCGAGCTTACCTGTGATATTCGACAATCATTACTTTTGTTTTGTTCTAGAGTGGTGCTGACCTTAGTATGTATGTATGCATGTATACCTTTAATAAGAAACTTTTTGTTTCTAAAAGTATAGTTGTTTTGAAACTTTAAATCAGAGACTTAGTCCCAATGCATTTATAGTTTGTATATCTTATGTGGTTTGATATACTGAGTTCACTATAAACAATGCTCTGATACCAATCTGTCGCACCCCCAAACCAAGGATGGCGGAAACGTCCGGGGGTGGAGGACTTCATGTAGAGTATCACAACAATGAGTATAATAGTGCTCAAAGTAAATACAACCAACACAAATATAATTGAAAATGTTACATCGAAGCACATGTTTACATGATTCACATCAGTTACATTATAATACGAAATGAACTGTTTGACGATTTATCGTCCCATCCTCAAAACGTTGTTGATTTCCTGTTTTCACTGAATTCCTGAGAATACAAGTAGTTTTGAAAAGTGTCAACACAAAGGTTGGTGAGTTCATAAGAGATTTCGTTAGAAAAGTAAATCGTTTTCCTCGAAAAAGCGTTAGAGTATGTATCCAGAAAATCCGATATTTTCTTTAAAACCTGTGTAATGTCGTCTTATGACTGAAGACCAAAATGTATAAGTAACCCTTCTTATTAGTAGAAAATGTTATGTATTTAAATGGACATGGACGCTTTTGAATTAAACGAAATTTCTGTACGTTCTCATGTTTGTTAATACATTATATATATGTAGTCCTAAATTAGAGGACCGAGTAATAACAAGTATTGACCATACTTAAAAGTATAAATGCGGTTTCAAATGATGTGTAGTCGTAACTACCAAAACCAAAAGTGTACAGTAATATCTGTACTCATAGAGATAAAAAGGTGATTTTAAATCGACATAAAACTCATTTAGGTTTTAAAAATAAAATCCCGCAAACTTATGGATTGTTATATCCCTATGTGAGTCGCTATAATCATACTATGACTATGTGAACCTGCCACGACGTTCTCAGTGTCGCGAAAAATAAAATGACATTTGTCACCCGTAGACCTGCAGGTCCAACTGTAGCTAGCAGCAAGGTGTGGGGTGTCAATCCCAATATAGATCTATATACAAGTATCACGTTCTCCCTCAAGGAGATTTTGATTATAACTACCAGGAATTATATCCCGCACTCGGACGTACGGGGAGAGAGAGAGAGAGAAAGAAAAATAGAGAAACTCACAATATAGGATAACAAGTTTACGTGAAATGTGTGTGAATATAAATATTTCTTGTATGAATGTACCCTTCTTGTACGAGTGCGTAGAGTGATGTATCATAAACTATACCTATTATAGTTTATCTCAAATGTATGTAATATGTATGAATTCTTTTATGGAAATGTATTAGTGTTGTGAATTTATCAAACTATACTTTTTATAGTTTAATAATGCGTGTTCCAAAATGAATGAATAATATTTAATATGAATGTCTTAGTTTCAGTTCATAATGATAAACTAACAAGGAAACACATACAAATACTAAAACTTATGATTATACACTTTGCTTAACATAATACAAAGTGTTATGATATTTACATGCTGTTGGCAAAATTTAGCAATTCTGCCCTGTTTTGGAAAAATCATAGAAAAATCATACGAAGTCGAAAACTAGATCCGTAAATTCTGAGAGTTCACAAAATGTGTCTAGTTTGCTCATAAATTTTATCTCAATTTATAATGACCTCTAACTTGGGTGAAAAAGTCCAAAATCACAGACTGGTCCGGATTGTTGTTTGAAATGATAGGCAGTTTTGTAAAAATCGCCATAAATTGTAGAAAAATCGTATGGAGATGTGCAAGTAGCCATTTTAAAGCTAAAAACTTGAACTATTTGCACCTTGTACAGTTTTGAAAACAAAAATGTGTAAGATGCCCAAAACAGTCCGTGAATGGAGTTGAACTTTTCTGATGAAGGCTGTTAGAAAACTTTTGATAGGTTCTTAGTGTTTTAACTTGTATTCACCCCCTGAAAACTTGAGAAATCATGAAAATGTAGGGGTATGAACTCACCTTGTGTGATTTCAGTAGATGATTGTTGAAGAATGGAAGTGTTTAATTCAAGAACACTTGAAGATGCCTTGAAGGTTTTCGAGAATCTAACATCATAGTTAGGGAGTTTGTGTAAGCAACCAAAGATTTGAGTAGAATGAAGTGAAATAATAATAGGGAGGATGAATTTTTACTTACTAAGTGTGGAAGAACACTTGAATCCAGCCTTGGATCTCGAAAATTTGTGTAGAAGAGTTTGAGAGAAAAAGTGATGTTTGTTACTTAGTGGAATGAGAGAAATGAGAGAAAATGAGGAGTGTGGTTGATTGTTCCAGCTCAAAAACGTGGGAGTGAGTGAAATTTGAGTGTAAGGGAACATTAAAGTGACATAGGTAAGGTGGGGAGGTATGGCTGGTCATAGAGTGGGTGTGGGGTGGTTGCTTGTGACTTTGATTTTTTTTTTTTTTTTTTTTTTATTTTATTTTTTTTTTTTTTTTAACTTGCAAGGCACAATGGAATATATTACTCCTATAAAGGAAATTGACTCAATCAAGGACGATTTCACAATTAAAGTTCGGATCATACGTCTTTGGACTCAAAAGTCAAGAACAATGTTTTATAATTGTCTATATCCCATTTTTAGTAATTTATTCTCAAAGAACAATGCTATAATCTGTAATTTATCATCTTTTAGTTTAATTTTCTAAATATATGTGTGGTTGTCTATGTGTGTGTATCTCTTTAAAAATTCTGCAATTTCATCATTTTATGACCCCCATTTGCGAAGTTGAGTATTTATTTCCAAAAATGCGAAACTCCAGGGACAATATTTGAAATCTTCTGTTTTCTTCCCCAATTCGCATTCTACTGTGAAATACTTCGCATCTTCATTCTTACACCCTTCGCATCCCTTCGCATTAATCACCTTCGCATTTTAACCTAATTAATCAAATGTGGTTCACAAAATTTTTTCATTCCAGATGCGAACACAGTTTAGTTCTTGAACTCTAAACTTGCGAAATCAAAAATTCATATGTTGAACCCATATGCGAATATTAACCCAATTGACTTCAAATTGATTCATAGATGCGAACACTCGATTGTTTTACTTTCGCAAAATGAGCATCAACAACTCCACAATCGAGTTTTTAAATTCTTGCAAACAACAATTTCATAGTCCTTGACTTCGCGTTTTTCTTCACGAATCATCCCTCAATCATCAATCCAATTGCGAATCAAAAACTCATATGTTCTTGCTTTATCGATTCATCGACTACACTCATACAAATGCGAACAATACTCAATTTCAAAATCGATTGAAACTTATAGCAAAGCTAAATCCAACTTCGCATTAATCACCTTCGCATTTTAACCTAATTAATCAAATGCGATTCACAAAATTTTTCATTCCAGATGCGAACACAGTTTAGTTCTTGAACTCTAAACTTGCGAAATCAAAAATTCATATGTTGAACCCATATGCGAATATTAACCCAATTGACTTCAAATTGATTCATAGATGCGAACACTCGATTGTTTTACTTTCGCAAAATGAGCATCAACAACTCCACAATCGAGTTTTTAAATTCTTGCAAACAACAATTTCATAGTCCTTGACTTCACGTTTTTCTTCACGAATCATCCCTCAATCATCAATCCAATTGCGAATCAAAAACTCATATGTTCTTGCTTTATCGATTCATCGACTACACTCATACAAATGCGAACAATACTCAATTTCAAAATCGATTGAAACTTATAGCAAAGCTAAATCCAACTTCGCATTAATCACCTTCGCATTTTAACCTAATTAATCAAATGCGATTCACAAAATTTTTCATTCCAAATGCGAACACAGTTTAGTTCTTGATTAGTACGAAGGCTTAGGAAATTTTTAACACAAACTTTTCTCCTGTGATGTTTTCCCATTAACATAGCAAGTTATACAATACGAACATAACACTAACCCTAATACACAAGGTTAGTTGAGCTGACCGGTTTGACTCGTTGACTTTATTTGACTTTGAATTGACCAGAATTTGACGGTTGTCACATATAATATATTTATTGCTTATAAGTTCATAATAACGGTATTTGTCACACCCCAAAACCGGAACGGCGGAAACGTTCTGGGGTGGATGACGTCGTGTCAAGTATCACAACATATGCAGTATAGTAATCAAAGTACAACAACCATTGCATTAATAGTAATAGTTTTACATGGTTTGCATTACATTACATCATCAAAGTAATACAAGTAATAATATAGGTGCAGCTTGGTACTAAACTGTCTTCACCAAAAGCTCCTGGGATGTATCTGTCTATTGCTGACCTGAGAATACAAGTTATTTTGAAAGCGAGTATCAGCATTTTTATAAATGCTGGTGAGTTCATAAGTATTTAGTGTCATTTGTGTAAGTAAGCATTTTATTCAAAAGAACTTTATAAAAGTAGTTGTTTAGAGTCTACAGTGTATTAGAGTCCTTTCCAGAAAATCATATATTTTCTAATTAAAAGCAGTCTTCTACCAAGACCCGACAGTGTTATGTTTTAAAGATAATTTCCTTGAAATATTATCATTACCAAAATGCGGTATTTAAGTTTAAAGGAAGTAGAAGAATATCACTAGTAAAAATACAAGGGAAAATAGCATATGCCTCAGCAGAAGACACTGCTGACTAAGGCAAAGAAATCATAGACTCTAGGAGAGTATCGAGTGAACGACACACCTGGCTCAGTCTAACAAAAGGAGACACAGACCACAGACGGTATCAAATGAAAGATACGTCTAGCAAGGCCTAAAAACAGTGAATACAGACCCCAGACAGTATCAACTGAATGATACGTCTAGCAAGGTCTAAAACAAAGAGTGAATGTGGACTCGTATGTAACCATGCTGATCGATGATAGAGTATCCAGTGACCCTCCAGGTCACGCGTAAAGGTAATGGCAGTAGTAGTGGCAGTAGTAGTAGTGGCTTCATGTCACCCATGGGCCTTACCGACGCGGACTGTAGCTAGTAGTCAGGGTGTGGGAGTGTCAGTCCCGTATAGATCTATACACATGATGTTCGCTCTCCTTCCCGAAGACTCTGGTTACACAGCGTTGGCGCAATGAAGCGTCGTAGTGAGTAATAGTGTGTCACATTCTAAAGTAAGAGAGAGATAGGGAGAGTGATAGTATGAGAGATAGGGTGAGAGATAGAGTCCCTTAACTATTCCTATAATAGTTACTAGTGTCTCTGATCTATGAGTGACGAGTGGGAGGATGCCCTTGCTACCCAAGGGAAGTGAACTGATCGATGTAATCCTATATGTCTATGCTTGTATACATAATGTATAACTAATGATCAAACGACCTTCGGACGGATATCCGATCCCACCAGACCACATCTCAACGAAGAAAAGGAAATAGGGCGAACAAGCCTTCCTAATTCCTTTAAACATTATTTATATGTATCTATACAAGCACAGACATACATTTAACCAATAGGAACATTTAACGAAGTTGAAGTGTTTAACGAAGTAGAAGTGTTTCACAAAGTAGAAGTGTTAACAAGGTATAAGCGTTTACGAAGTAGTAGCATTAATAAAGTAGGAGTGGTTCGTGAAGTAGTAGCATTAATAAAGTAGGAGTGGTTCGTGAAGTAGTAGCATAATTAAAGTAGGAGTGTTAATAAGTGGGAGTGTATCATGAAGTAGAAGCGTTAACAAGTAGAAGCGTATCGTGAAGTAAAAGCGTTAACAAATAGAAGCGTATCGTGAAGTAAAAGCGTTAACAAAGTAGTAGTATTTAACTAAGTAGGAGCATTAACTAGGTAGAAGTATAACAAAGCATTAGTATCTAACAAAGTAGGAGTATAAAAACATGGAAGAAAACTTTGATGAAAACTTTGGAAAACCTTATACTTTAAGAAAATCATTCACAGTATCATACTTGGTAAAACAATTAACAGTGTAATAAATCCTTGTGCATGCGGGTTATCAATCACATGTGATTGATATGATAACTGGCATGTTTAAGTTGTATCCCCCCCCCCCCTAAAAGCATGTAAAAACATTTAAAAGGTTAATTCAGGGGTATGAACTCACATGTTGTAAGTGGATCCAACGAAGGTGTCGGTTGGGTACTCGGTGTCAAGTAAAGACTTGAACACACTTAGTGACCTATTAACATATGATGACGTATGTTTACATACAATTAGTAAATATAATACTAATTAAACATGTATACGCATCCTAAAGTGTGGAAAACACTTTGGTTAAGTGCTTGGAGTGTCCCGGGTAACATCTAAGGGTGTGTATGGGTTAAATAGGGAGTTTACTCTTCAAGAGTAAACTCTTTATAGATTTCACTGCCCTGGGACTAACTCCCCATGAGTTTACGGCCGTAAACTCATGGTGAGGGTGTTCTAGGATGCCAAAATGTCTTATAACACTCAAGGAATTTGGCTAGACTCGAATCTAGGGCTTATGAAGGGTTTAAGGCCTCACATGGACCATTTTTGGGAGTTTAAGGCAGTAAACATGGAGTTTACGGCCGTAAACTCCTACTGACCTATTCCTTTTGTGTTTTGAAGTCTTAAATGGTAGAGAATAAAGTTCTATGCATTTTTCCAAGACAAATGGGGAGTTTAGGGCATCATTTGGGCACCTTTTAGGAGTTTACGGTGCATGGACCTTTCCTAGGGGGGTTTACGGCCGTAAACTCCTATTTCCTTGGATTTATTGAAGTTTAAAGCCTTTACTTCAATGGGGGTTGGTTCTAGATATTTTCCAAGGCCATAGGAGGTGTTTGAGGGCATTTCTAACACTTAAACTTGAGTTTACTCCCCATGAAGAGGAGTTTACGGCCCAAGCATGTTCTTGGGCAGTAAACTCAAGTTTAATCCCCAAAAGTTAAGTTCAATGTGTTCTAAGCTCGAAGGTGTAAGTCCACAAGTCATATCTAAGCCCTATGGGTAGTTTAGAGGGGTTTTGGGGCTTAAAAACCCCATTTAAGGTGTTCGCGGTCCAAGAGTGTTCTTGGGCCATAAACACATAATCTTGCCCCTATTTGATGTCTTAAACATGAATTTTCATGTTAACTAAGCTATACAACAAGTTAGGATAGATTTGTTACTCGTTTGGGGCTCGAAACGGACGTTTTTGCCTCGAAAATAAGTTGTAGAGAGAGAGTGGAGAGAGAGTGAAAAAGTCTCAAATGGACTCCACTCACCCTTATATAAGGGTTTGAGTTGGGGCTCAGTGGAAATCACCCGATTAAGTGGTCGTATTTCGACTTGGTTGAAACTAGAACTTTTCAAGGGATTAAAGGAGGGTGTTTCTAATTTGTTTCAACCCTTACTAATTCATTATAAAAGTCCCAAATTAATTAACCAAATCAAAAAGGTTAACGGACAGTTAAATAAAATGAGGCTTGTTAACGGAAAAGGGGTTAAAAATGATGGAATAAATTTCGGGTTGTCATAGTATTGATCTTAAATATAAGCTATACTTGAAGTAGGGTAAGCATAACTCACTTACCGGGAGGTTTGGCTAGGAACCGGGTTCCGCATGGGTAGAACTTTCTAGCCAAAAGCTCTTCTTCTCAGAGCCATCTGGCGCTCTGGGGGCTTTCCCTTAGCAATTAGAAGTTACTAGAGGTTAGGGAGGTTTAGAGAGAAGTTGGAGAGAGAGAGAGAGAGAAAGGTTGAGGTGCGAGGAAAATGAGTGAGCCTCACATGGTATTTATAGGCTGGAAATGGCTCAACTCGGCGAGTTCTAAGCCTCCAACTCGTCGATTTTGGTGTCGGATGTTACCATCTGGTGGCAAGGTGTGGGCAGGAAGCAATAACTCATATCGGGCCATGTCACCCACTTCACATCAACCCATCCCGACTTCTAACTTTCGTAAATTTCGCATACAAGCTCTATTTTTGACGTTCTTTATATCCATATGTAGGTATTGACAAAATCTACAACTCTCTTTTTGACTCCATCAGCTAAATCTTAATCGATTTTAAATTGAATAGTATAAGAAAATTACACTGTTTACCAACCGTGTAAAATTCATAACTTCTACATACAGACTCCGTTTTCGACTATCTTTTTATCGTTGAGCTCCTATTAATGAGATCTTTAATTCTCATTTAGATCGGCTAAAAATCGATCAATCTGAAATTCAAATTTTGGGTTGCATACTACTATGTCAAATCTTAGAAAAATCATAATTTCCTCAAACGAAATCAGATTTGGACGTTCTTTTTCTGCACGCTCTCGGTTTAACATATACTATGACTTTAGTTTAGATCCCTAATGCTAAAAAGTAATTTATAAAATAAAAAATAAATAAATAAATAAATAAAAAAAAAAACTTTTTACGTTACGTGGTGTCGTGCCGTTTAGCTTTTGGTCGCACCCGATTAAGTGGTCGTATTTCGATTTGGTTGAAACTAGAACTTTTCAAGGGATTAAAGGAGGGTGTTTCTAATTTGTTCCAACCCTTACTAATTCATTATAAAAGTCCCAAATTAATTAACCAAATCAAAAAGGTTAACGGACAGTTAAATAAAACGAGGCTTGTTAACGGAAAAAGGGGTTAAAAATGACGGAATAAATTTCGAGTTGTCACAGTATTGATCTTAAATATAAGCTATACTTGAAGTAGGGTAAGCATAACTCACTTACCAGGAGGTTTGGCTAGAAATCGGGTTCCGCATGGGTAGAACTTTCTAGCCAAAAGCTCTTCTTCTCAGAGCCATCTGGCATTCTGGGGGCTTTCCCTTAGCAATTAGAAGTTACTAGAGGTTGGGGAGGTTTAGAGAGAAGTTGGAGAGAGAGAGAGAGAGAGAGAGAGAAAGAAAGGTTGAGGTGTGAGGAAAATGAGTGAGCCTCACATGGTATTTATAGGCTGGAAATGGCTCAACTCGGCGAGTTCTAAGCCTCCAACTCGTCGATTTTGGTGTCGGATGTTACCATCTGGTGGCAAGGTGTGGGGAGGAAGCAATAACTCATATCGCGCCATGTCACCCACTTCACATCAACCCATCCCGACTTCTAACTTTCGTAAATTTCGCATACAAGCTCTATTTTTGACGTTCTTTATATCCATATGTTGGTATTGACAAAATCTACAACTCTCTTTTTGACTCCATCGGCTAAATCTTAATCGATTTTAAATTGAATAGTATAAGAAAATTACACTGTTTACCAACCGTGTAAAATTCATAACTTCTACATACAGACTCCGTTTTCGACTATCTTTTTATCGTTGAGCTCCTATTAATGAGATCTTTAATTCTCATTTAGATCGGCTAAAAATCGATCAATCTGAAATTCAAATTTTGGGTTGCATACTACTATGTCAAATCTTAGAAAAATCATAATTTCCTCAAACGAAATCAGATTTGGACGTTCTTTTTATGCACGCTCTCAGTTTAACATATACTATGACTTTAGTTTAGATCCCTAATGCTAAAAAGTAATTTATAAAATTAAAAAAAAAAAAAAAAAAAAAAAAAAAAAAAAAAAAAACATTTTACGTTACGTGGTGTCGTGCCGTTTAGCCGTAAAACTTCGACGGGTCATAACTTCTTCATTATAACTCGGATTTCAACATTTTTTATATGTACGGAACCCTTGTGACATATAATATAACTTGGTTAAGATTTTTTACTCTAAATAATCTTCAATCAAAAAGTTATTTTTGATGTTTATTGTCTCTAAATTGACTAACCTGAATCTGCGGGCGTTACACACACTACCATTACTAAACTTTCTAACCACATATACACATGCCCACACAAGAACACACCACTAAGCTTCCTAGACTCACTTTTAGGATTTCTTTAAACCACTCTCCCACACTGCAAGAAGTCTCTACTAACATTTATTGTCACCTTATGTATGCAAGTCATAAGAAATACAGGATTAGATAGACCGTCAAATAAATAATTCTATCCTAAAATCACAACCAGACAAGGAACATGATGTATGACTAAATCAAGCATTCTAAGGTTGTAGAATCCTAATTATGTACAACTATAAAGTGTACACTTAGCAACTAAACAAAACTAGTCTAAACTTCATGTAGCACATATCAAGAAATCTCCTAGGCTACAAGACATCACCATTATCAGGAAATTCTATCATGCAATTCATGAACGGATCCTTAGCCTATCTACTACCATGTACTTCTAACAGTTCACAAATCTATATATATATATATATATATATATATATATATATATATATATATATACTTATGTATATATATACACACACAAGTAAGGATATTTTGGGAGATCATTTTCCTTTGAGCTTCAACTGACTATACACATCACATCTCTTTCTCCTTTTTTTTTTAAATTTCTTTTCAAAATAGTTTGTAAAAATTCTTAGAAGCTAGTTTGAGTTTGGAATTACATGAGTGTTCATCCAAATCCCTCAAACTACGGTTCTGATACCAACTTGTAACGTCATATTTTCAAAGTAAAATTTTCATTTCAAGTAAGAAAAATGCCCATTTTTATAAATCATAAAATCGATAAAAGCCATTTTTCCGTAAATCATAATCCCCAAAATCAAAGTATAATTAAATAAATATGGAATCTCAAAACATGAAAATTGTTGATAAGTGTGTACAGTCACCCTTTCGCCTTCCCACAATCTGATGAAGTACCAAAAACATTTAATCCCTAACTATAGTGAATTCCACAAAATACCACACACAACAATATAATAAAATACAATACATACAGATAATGGTCAAGCACAAAGATGGTCCGCCCCAGCCTTCAGCATAAAGCTGGTCCGCTCCTTTGGCTTTCAACATGAAGTTGCTCCACCCCAGCCTTCGGTATAAGGCTAGTTCCCCCAGAGTATCTTGGCCTACATCACATAGTTTGACCGCCCTTAACTTTACACATAATATGGCAAAATATATAATAGACAAACATACAAACAACCCAACAAAACAGGAAAGTAACTAAACTAGTCTATGTGCCTAATAACACACTACAACATAACATATAGTGGATACATACTATAATATGTAGTATAGTGAGAAAACTCACATGAATCTATATGCTAAATAATCGATAATCAACGTCTTCCCAAGATATCTACATGAACTTCCTAATTTGACAAGGGTCACCTCAGTCTACTACTTAAATCTTTTGTTTGACCCAAAGTCAAACTGGTCAAAAAGTCAACGATCAACAGTAATCACGCCATAACCAGCTAGCGGTCACATCGTGATCACTAGGCGACAAGATAGTCGGGAAAAACCCAGATGTCTCACCGAGACATATGATATGTCATGCCTTGAAACAAGGCTTAATAATCTTCCTTATTCAATCCTTAATCCATATAGACAGGAGTTCCAAACCTTATATCTAAAACTCCCAAACATCTCAATGGATAAAGCTTCCAACTTTATCCATCCCAATGACTTAATCAACCAAAAACTCCAACCCTAAGTCCAAAATATCCATCAAAGAGCCAAAACTAAGTGCATGTTTTAACTAAGAATACATGTAGGCTCATTTCTTAAGAAAACAAGGTCTATAAGCATCAATATGCCACAAAAACATTTTAGAGTTCTCTAAACTCCAAGAACACAAGGATAAAGGGACAAGGATTACTCAAGAGCCATCAAACAACTAAATATATCAATATCAAAGCATAAATGGGGGAGCCTTTTACTTACAAAAGCCCCAGAAGGTAATTAGCTTGCTGGAATACCAAGGATTCACACACCAAAACCTTACTTCAAGCTCCCTCTCCTTGGATCTTCATAAAAGAGCACCAAAACACAATCATAATCAAAGAGAAAGGTTAGGGTTAGATGGGAGAATATTCTCTGGAAGTTGTAGGGGTTGCAAATGGCAAAAATCATGGAGCCAATCTCTTTAAATATGGAATAAAACCCTAAAACAACGTGGACTATGGTTGCACATATTTCGCGTCGTGACACCTTATGTGTCGCAGCATGAAATGTTTGATCCATCAAATTCCAATTCAGCTTAAGCTCGGTCTATCTTCCGGTCAAAAACTCAACCTTTTGCCAAAAGTCTTATACTCTTAGCCCAAGAACCTCATTCCTTGAAGGTCCAAACTTCATCTCTTAAAGTTCGAGACCTTCTCTTAGGCAAATTTATGTCTGCCATTCTAAAATAAGAAACATAATGAAAGTGGATGTTACATCCTGAAACTAGATGTTACATCGACCTAGTAATAGGTTTAAATCTTTCTCACGTGATCTTATTATGCGTACAAAGGAGTCAGAGAGACTTTGCATTTAATTTGTTTCTATTACAAGATGGTTGGTTTCTCTCTTTTATCATTAAGGTTATAACATAATTCCTATGATGTAATATCTCTCTGAGTGGCATACTTTTATAATTTAGTTTATTAATAATAACTTAGGACATAAAGCTGGTAGTTTAAAAAATCAATTTGAATCCTAGATACTTGATTGCAGCCTTGCACAATAAGTGCTACATAATCGATTTACCATGAGATTTCTTAATAAATTGATACTATGACTGGTATATTTCTAAAATTACAATTAAATACATGAAATTCACGGTGTATTCTTTTCAATCAGATCCCTACACAAGTACCATGGTCTAATGCTCTAATGCATTTCATATAAATAAATATATGTTCAAATTAAACCTTATAATATCATAAACAAGAACTAACAATCAACTAGATGGATGGACGCTCTAGTTTTCCCCTCCCAATGGTTTCTAGGGAATGATGTCAAGTTCTATCTATATAAAAAGCAATGAAGCACCTTAATGAGAAACTGGGTTGCTAAGGATCTTGTTATTATCTCTTCGGAGAGAGATCAAACCCGGGTTTGTCGGGGGTTATGGCATATTGTCCTATCAGATGTCACTACCCTTGCACCAAACCGTTGTTAAAAAAAAATGGACGCGCTTAGTTTGTTGCATTTGATGTTTTTGGGCACCTCCTCACAAATAAACTGATAAATGTGTTATAAAAAAAACAATCGTTGGGCACCTCCCCTTACTCCCTTCTTCTTCGGTTCGCCCTAATTAGAGTAGAGGTACATCAATCGATTTTCTAAACCAAACCAGATCAGTTTGAAAACGGGTTCGGGTTTTTTTTCGACAATGGTCACAATTTGTTTGTGTGAACTAGTTCGGTTTTAAGCCGGTTTAGAGGTAAAGAAAAGTTCAAAGCCGTTCTTAGTTGTTAAACTCTTATATTTAGTTCAAGATCTTAATATAGCATTTCAAATCACAACTTTTTCATTAAGGGATCAAATAATAGAACAAAAAACACAACATAAATATTTGACATCTTTAACCACACCATCTTATTATGTTCCTCAATAGATTCAAGTTTAGCTGTCAATCCAATCAAGAGGTTCTTCAATGAGGGATAACAATGGATTCTATAAGCTCTTGAAGTGGAGCTAACTCCTTGTTGTCAATCAAACAGAACTCCTACATACACAAAGCCCATAAATCAAGAAGAATACAAGATATAAAAACCTTTAAAAAAAACACACAAATTTTAAAGATTTGTATATAGAAATAAGCAAGTGTAAAACGCTTACACATGTAAACAATATGAAATGCTTGAAGCATGTATTTAAATGTGCTTCCTCCTTGAGACTCACAATCTTTTGAAAGTGTGTATGATAAATATGAGCATATACACGAAATAAACGTTTAAATATCGTTTTCACAACATCCCTAAAATTGTTAGGAAATGGTGTACCTGAAAATTAATAAGAGGAAAATAGCAATGTACTTTAAAAAGGGCATTTTCGGGAAAAACAAAACCAAAAAAAGGAAACTACCGAGTTTTTGAGGAAATATGGATTCATCATCCAATTGTGACTCAATCCAATCCATTAAATACTCCACATATTTTGGAGCCGATACTTCTATAGGCTTCTTGATTTGCACACCATCAGCCCATCTATATTCATATCTGAAAGTTTCCATTTACATAATATTTTTAATTTTTTATAAATATCAAAAGATATTATCTTGTAAACTATCCACAAGAATCAAAACACAAATCAGTATGCTCTCAATGGACATTTATCTCTCCTAAACATGCTTATTTCTAAATTTAGTAATCAATTCAATCATCAAATCAATTATGCCCTGTATGTTTTTAGACGATTCTTCAAAAATGGTCCCTATGGTTTCCAAAAAAATCAAGTTCAGTCCTTAACTTTTTAGGTCAGCAACGTTGGTCCCTGTGGTTTCAAAACTTTTAAAGGATGGTCCTTAACCCTAACTCTGTTAGTTTTTTTCTGTTAAATCCATTTTGATGAGGGCAAAATAGTCTTTTCCATACCACAGGGGCCATTTTTGAAGATATATATATATATATATATATATATATATATATATATATATATATATATATATATATATATATATATATATATATATATTCTGGTTTAATTATTTAAATATGTATAGAAATCTTCAAAAATGGTCCCTGTGGTATGGAAAAGACTATTTTGTCCTCATCAAAATGGACTTAACAGAAAAAAACTAACAGAGTTAGGGTTAAGGAACATCCTTTAAAACTATTGAAACCACAGGGACCAATGTTGCTGACCTAAAAAGTTAAGGACTGAACTTGATTTTTTTGGAAACCGCAGGGACCATTTTTGAAGATTTGTCATGTTTTTATTTTGGGTAAACTAATATAAGAATATTGCGCTAGTAAACCATACTTTGGGCCTGCAGCCATTGTTGGACAGCTGTCCGGTGTACAAAACTCGGTTAATGTGCCATAAAGAAGATTCACCTGGTTGAAGAAATCCACAGCTGAAAATCAAAAATCAAACCCTTTTTATTCCGATTTAAAAAAAAAAAAATGAAATTATATTCCCTTTTTAGTAAAAAGAAATGAAAGTAGGTTGCTATTTCATAAAGAGAGGGAAAGAGAGTTAACTGTTGACAGCAAGCCATTCATTTATATCCTCCCCTGGTGGAAGTCTTACAGCTTCTCTTAAGTTTCCACTTCCCAAAGTAGCATCAATGTGTTTCCTTAGTTGTGCACCCTATTTTATTAAAATATAAAATTATTGATGCAATAAATATATTATTATTACATCTGCAACTGTAAAAAAAATCAAATTGCAGAGAGAGGTTAACCTTACTCCCTGAGGGTGCACTTTTTTTGGGACGAAAAGTCCTCTGATTCCTGTTAACATTGTTAAAATAAGTAAATTAGAGAGTGTCTGGGATTGAATTTTGTTATAGATTATGTGTTTTGGAATA
The DNA here is from genome assembly GCF_052625555.1 of Lactuca saligna. Lineage (NCBI taxonomy): Eukaryota > Viridiplantae > Streptophyta > Magnoliopsida > Asterales > Asteraceae > Lactuca > Lactuca saligna. The sequence goes on from NC_136422.1 coordinate 121,853,867, forward strand.
ACAGAATTGGATAATCAGTTGTAACAAAATGTGTTTTGTGAAAGAAAAAAAAACAACATTTCTGTGAAGCATTTCATCAAACACCTTTTGTGCATCTATCAAGCATCTCGTTTTTATAGAGCTGTTAATCAAATTGTAATCAAGAAACATCCAGGAATCTCCTTAACACTTTGCAACTAAAGAATGCAACCTTTTAACTTCTTTAATCAAAGTAAAAAGATGAAGCAAATTACCAAGGGTTTTGCAGTTATATGTTTGATACACAAATTGGTATCAATTAGCTTCAACTTCAAAACTTAAATTTGGATAAAATATTCCAGATCATTTCAAGTCTTGTTTCTGACTTACTTTCCCATGACCCAATTAATCAACATATACACTCTATAATCCATGTTTGTAATAATAAGAGCACATACACCTTGAAAATCGAAAAAGATGTACAGAATTGCATTTCGGGGTCAAACCTACACCTTGTGGATATCAAATTCAAAACTCGACATACATTTCCATACAAAAATATAGCATATATTTTGTAAACGATCATTAACGAAATGCAGGTCATCAAGATTTTCCTCATATTCAAACCAAATTTCAAGTTGAAAACGGGTCATTTGCCAAATAGCGATTTCTTATTCATTTTGGTAAAGGCGAAAATGCAATGACGCCAATTGAGCACTTTATCAATCGAAAAACACTAAATTCATCGTAATCAGAATAAATCAGAAATACCCAGATCAACAAATTGGAGGCAATGCATCATACAACCATGTATACATGTAAGAAACGATTCACAAAGACATGAGATGCCAAATTACAATTGTACTTGCCTGCCGAGACCGAAAAGGCTCATGACTATGGAGAGAGGACAGAGAAGAGAGGAATTATTGTGGGTGGATTCTGGAGAGGAGAAATTTTGAAGAAAATGGAGAAATGGGGGGAGAAGAGAACAGCCGGGGAGGGATCTGCCAGATTAGTGAGGGTACTTTCGATTTTTTTTAATGGGGAAGGGAGGAGCACTTGATTATTCGCTAAGTGCAATTTTATTTTTATTCAATGGTAATGGTATGTATGTATTTACGAGTATTATAAAAATTAATTATTTTGAGATTAAATATACAAGATAGATAAAATTATATGACTTAGTTTTTCAAAACTAGTATTGGTTACAATTTTGGTTCTTGGAATGCATAAATGGTCTCTATGTAATAGTATTATTACAAAAAAAATTCCATGTATAATGATGATATAATATATAAATTATACATATGTAATAACAAGATTACATAAATGATTCATTTGTAAGTAAAAATTATAAAATGGTCCCGATTTAATATCGAAATTATATAAATGGTTTTCGTGTAAGAGAGCATTGCGTAAACAGTGATGAAAGTGTAAGATTAATAAACTTCTCGTAGAACACGGACATCTACCCTAGTTTAGATACGTTTGTAGGAGAGATTTGGTAAGGAAGTTTGCATATCTTTGTCCTCGAAATATGAAACTACATAAGATAAAATCATGTGTACTAACCATACAAGAAATGAAACTACAAAGACCAAACGCATATATACTTTAATACTTGTCCTCAACCGGTTAGTTTTGACAAAGCACATGGGCCAATTGTATCTTTATATCTACAAAATATATTTAATTTATTAATTCAATTATTATTAGATATAAAATCTTATATTCTAATTTTTTAATTATCAATATAACATATACTTAACTTATTTTAATTTAAATAAGATAAAACTTAAATTGCTTAGGAACGAACTTAAATTGGTTAGGAACGAACATGGCAACTAAAAAAAAATATTAGAAGTACCATCAAAATTGGAAAGCAAATATAAAAAGTTAAGGATGATGCACGCAAAATAGTTCAAACCATAAGACCCATTAATGAATTTTACTGAATGGAAAATGACCATAGAGGGTAATTAACAGTTGAGTTTGTTTTTATTTTGTCTTTTTTTTGTACTAAATATATCATCTAAGTTATTATTTGTGTTTATCATAACCCTTTTGACCGGCTTTTGACATGTGATAGTCGGTTAAAGGATTATGTTAAACACAAAAAACAAGTTCGATGGTATATTGGATACAAAAAAGAAAAGGAAAATGATCAAATGAGAACATACTCAACAGTTGGTTACATTCTTGAGTCATTTTCCTCAAAAAAAATTAAATGAAATTAAAGCTGCAAAAGTATCAAAGACTGTAACATTCTTAGGCCATAACGTACATGAAGAGCGTTTTGAAGGGGTAGCTTTGTTAAAACATGGTCTATGTTATGCTTATTGTGGTTAGCTGTCAACAACTCTTTGTAAAAGGACATGACTATGTATGAGATGTATCTTTATCAACATAAACGTTTATCTCAATGTATATTATGGTGATGTATCTGTAAAAGTTGCATGATCTTGTACATATTGATTTTGTATCTTATCCCCTGAATTCAATCTTAAAGCCAAGGAAACTCAAAAATCACAGCACGTGTGATTCCACTCGTTTGAAGACTTGTCCATAATCCATGATACGATAAATCATTTGATTGGAAATGTAAATTTAGTCATGAAATGCACTTGCTTAATCAAGATTCCTCCAATAAATATTCAAGTGCATTGCAAAGTTGTAGATGTATGAATAATGTTTTTTCGTGGGTTATGTTTTAAAGAGAATCAACAATGAATCTCATAAAGTCATTAATATGAGCAGGAGATGATGTGAGATTTTCTGTAAATAAGTAAAAGGAAAATGACTTAGCAGGGTAACCAACTGTTGAGTTTGTGCTCATTTGGTCCATTTCCTTTTTTTGTACCCAATATATCATCTAACTTGTTGTTTGTGTTCACCATAACCCTTTGATCCGGCTATAACAGGTCTTGCTGGTCAAAAAGGTTATGGTGAACACAAACAACAAGTTCGATGGTATATTGCGTACAAAAAAGGACCAAATGAGAACAAACTCAATAGTTAGTTACCTTCCAAAGTCATTTTCCCAATGATTAATATAACATTAAAGAGAAATATATTTAAATCTATTTAAGCTCAAGTTGTAGATGGGCAGATGTTATCAAACGATTTAATTCTATTAAATGTTTACTTTACTATATCATTATAAATTATATATATATATATATATATATATATGTGTGTGTGTGTGTGTGTGTGTGTGTGTATCAAACTTAGTGTAAAATCTATTCTTTCATACTTAACGTCAATGACATAATTATCTTCAATAACATTCATTTACTAAAAATTTAATTACATAAGCATATTTTGTGTAATAAACATATATTCGTCTACATTGTGTGGTTCAATCAAGATGATCTACGTCCACGGGAAGGAGGGAAGTATTCTTATTCACGAGTAATATGGGACATCCTTCAACACCCTAATGCATCAGCGAAGTGTATCAGCATCAACAACTGCTCATCAGCATCAGCAATCGCTTATAACCATCAAAATTCATGCATTAGCATCAACACTCGCGCATCAACATCAGCAGTCATGCATCAATAACAACAGTTTTGCATCATCAACATCAACACCCTCAACATCGACACTACCATGATGCTCCATGACGCATCCAAGTGCTCCATCTTTGATTCCAATTGCTCCAACATGATTCATAATGCTCACACATTCTTCCTAGAGCTCCATTGAGTTTCCAAATGCTTCATTAAATCCTCATGCTCCAAGATATTGATCCAAATGCTCAAGTCACATTTAGCATATATATATATATATATATATATATATATATATATATATATATATATATATAATCTATTATCTTTATAATCTTTATAAAACTTATAATAGAGAACATCCAACTTATTATGGTTTAAGATATGCTCTCTATCTTAAAGCGTATTCATTTAAAACTCTCAACTCTTCAACATCCTACTAATTAAGCCACAACATTAGCTTATTTTAATACTAAAATATTTCACTCTTAATTCATTTTAAACTCACATCATTATCCTAACCAGAAACAACATCACCAATATTCAACATCCACTCTATGAATTCCTGAACTTTGGGTAACTATTCCTTATTACGATCTACTAGTATCAACATACGGGTAATCAACTTTAATACCTTATATTGGGCAACTATTTAGAGAAGTAAAAGATGCATGAACATTATCTTGCCTACTTTCCTTCGGTATGATAAGGGGCATCTATCTGGAATCATTTCCAAAACAAACAACTTTTCCATCAAATTGTGGACCATTCTTGCCATTTTTTGCATTCTTAAAATGTCAGCAAGATTTTGAACTAAAGCCTGAACATAATGTGTGACATCCCAAATTTATGGTAATTTTAAAAAATTTATTTATGCTTATTTTAAAACAGAGTATTTCTTTTGTTGTGAAATTGGTCCCAAAAATATTATTTCGATGTGAGATAATATTAACATTAAATATTTTCGAAGAAACGTTCACTATTGATATGTTTTCAAAACTTGGGATATCCTAATGATTATGGAACCATGTCGCAATTGATCCTTTTAGGACACCTTAGTGCATTTATATGACTAAGAAGAGGAATTGGGAATTGTTGAAAATTTTAAATCAAGAAGATGAGTCATACTTCATTCCAGGGTCAAGTTATACTCTAGTTACTTCAAGTTTCACCTTGAGTAACATATCCTAAGTAGGTTTATAACACATCATGAAATGTGGAGTAGAAAAGTTTTCTTACACATGCACATTTGAGATTGGTAGTTGTGATGTTTTGGATAAAACAAAGACCAATTGTATGAAGTGTTTTGCTTGATAAGAATCCACAGTAACTCTTGAATATTTGTTTGTCAAGGAATGTTTCTTGACAAGAAAATCTTATATGCCAAGAGGTCAGTGGGAATCTTGATGATCTTGAACAGTTTCAAGAACTAATCAAGAATAAATTGTTTATCACTAGCACACGACTTGAGGTTTGTAACCTATCATGTTGGCATATTCTTATTTATATGCCCATTCCAGTTGAGTTAACTATGCATGTGAGATCTATGAGTTCTTATTTGATTACATAAGAAAAAACACCTAGATCAATGAAAGTACATTGACACATAAGGATGAGATGCTAAATAGCTTAGAAGCAATGGTAGGCCGTTATGTTATCAAATGAAAAGTAATTAAGATAAGAAAGTTCAGTTCATATGAGTTATGATTTGCCATAAACCTTGTCTTATGATAATGGATGGAAATGACAAATTCACATGGATAGGGACGCATACATCATGAAATCTAAGTGGCAAGATATTTCTCTCTACTTCATGAAAATGATTATGAGGAAACGCTTTCACTAGAAGATTTTGAAGAGTTAGTTGGTGTATTGATTGAATTGTCAAATTCGATTATGATTACGACATCCCTCTTCATAGTTCGAATTGTGAGAAATGGAAAATGGTTTGAACATTTAAGACTTATCGCTATAAGCTCTGAAATAGTTTAAACACACATATGAGCTTTCTAATGAAAGGCGTATGAGCTTGAGAAGTCAAGATAAAGATTTTTCAAACGCCACGTATTAGAAATCTAAACTTTGGTAAGAAAGTCAATAAGTATTAATTTCTAAAAGTTCAGCTGGTTTCTAAATACATGTCAAAGCTAGTGGGAGCATAAGTGTTATGCTTGGGAGAATATGATTATTATGCTAATGGGAGCACAATTATTATGTTGAGTGTTTCAAGTTAGCAATGCTATATATATGAAACAAAGTTTTAATTTGCAAAGTTGTAGAGTTTTAAAAGTAGTTTTGCTATAGTAGGATTGAAGGGAGAGGAACTCATACTTCATTTCGAATCTAAAAGTTTAGATTAAGTTTTAATGGAACTTAGTCATGGATATATATGAATGCCATGTTGAAATGTTTCAACATAAGAAATTCTATATATGGAAATATTATAGCAAGAGACTGGTAAAGTATCATGTCTTTATGTAAGACATTATGAATCGTGTCCCAAATGCTTTGGGTATATGATCGATTGCATATGCTATAATATTCACGTGTTCTAAATTTTCCAAATACCTAGGGCATCAAGAGGGAAAAAGGAATAGAACTTGATATAGCTAAAGTAGTTAAACAACTATCAAGGATAATCTAAGGTTTGCTAAGGATTGGTCGCTTGTGGGCAGTTGGAAGTATAGTAATGAATGGACCGTGTTGACATAATTATGAATAGATAGGAATGCATTGTCATATGGAAAATATGGAAATGTTTCCATAATGGGAGTTGGATATTAAGAATCTATGAGTAAGTTAGAAACTTTTATGCAAGAAGGATGTTCAAGGAATGTACCTTGACTGTGAGTCTTTGTCTCCATGGAATTGTTCTGTAACAAATCTCTAGTGGAATGTTTTGTAATATCTTTGACAAAGTCTTGGTGACTTTGGTGCCTTGACATTACAAAAGGGATCATTGCATGATAGTTTGGAATCTAACACATTCTAATGGTGACAAGAATTTGGTGTTCTTACACTTATAGATAAGGATTAGAAATTGTGAAAGGAGCATCATTGGAAATGTGTTTAATTGATCTATTTCACAAAGTAAGGACCATAGGTAAACATAGTGTGTGTGCTTAAAGCATGACATAGCTATTGTTTTAAATTCAAGTATCAAGTTTATTGTTCGAAACATTATGCAATGAGTAAGGTCTAATCAATATGGTGATTAAATACTAAGTGTTTTATTTATACTCAGAAGTTTTGAGATCATATTGGATTAGATTTTTCTTGTGTTTTGTTTCACATGTTTTGCTTCCCAGGTAACTAGGTTATTCAAACATCCACAGTCAATCATATTTTGGAAGTAAGTAATGAGGTAAGACTGTCATGGATCCGACCGTAGATTGTCTAAATGTTTAGATATAGCACAAGTTTGATGCAGTATTCATGAGTACTCCTGAAATAAGATTTGAGTATTAGATTAAACCCACGCTCATTTGAATCACTTCATGTATTTTATCGCGAGTGATTGTGAGACAATCATATATATTATATTCTTGAAACAGAGACATATAGTTGTTGTTTACAATCCAGTTGCACATTGATAATATGTAAACGCATCAGTAACTTGTTATTATAAAACATATTATTGTGTGTGGTTCGATAAGTAAATAGTATAAGCATATGATTCAACGTTTATCCATTCCTTTTACCTTTAATAGGATAAAAGCAATATCTATGGGTCCCTCGATGATTTAGTGATGACCCCCCTAACTGCTTGGCCAAGCCTGAATTGATTTGATTTGTTCAATTAGTCGATCGTCATAATCGGAAATCGGAAAACATAACTTAGACAAAGAGAATGATTATTATCCATATCTCATGTCCATAAGATATCTTGTAGAATAGAGGAATATTTAATCCCTTATCTAAAGGACACGTTACTTATAAGATCAGATTTCAACAACGGCTTTTGAGAGCTACGATTGTTGATCAGATTCTGAAGTTGTACTTGCAATAATAGTTATTAGATTTATCCAAGTGGGAGATTGTTGGATTAGGTGTCTAAGCCTATAACTATATTTGGTATGTACTTGATTTAATTATAAGCATGGTCCTTTTGGGTTGCCTTCACCATAGCAATTTGATAGGATGAATTATGGAGAAAGAGGTTAATTATGATTTATTAATATATTATAAGAATAATATATTAATTGAGAAATCATATTATTTAATTAATATTAATCAGAAATTAATTTGGAATTAATTTAGTGATCAAAAGAAACTGATTAAATTGACGGGGACTGATTATGTAAATCAGTAATAGTTGTAGTTTAGGCTAATGGATCCTATTGGTATAGGATGGACGAAAATCTATGGGGAGCCCATAGAATTTCATCCAAGGCATGCCATATAGGGATCCATATGTTTCTCAGGACCTAAGCAAGGGAATTAGGGTTTCCAAGTTGTAAACCCTAGGAGCCTCAAATATAAAAGGAACCCCATGGCTCACAAAATTGAAACCTATGATTTCATAAGAAACCCTAGCCGATTTTGAGGCTTCCTTCTCTGTTTCTCTCTTGTTCTTCCTTGTTGCTAGTGGTGTTTGTGATTCCATTATAGGTGCAAAATTTGAGGCACTAAGCTCTTAAAGGTCAAGATTAAATCAACAACAAGAAATGTATTCTTCTAACCCTAATTTGAATAGAATTTCATTCTTATAAATGCTAGATTAGGGTTCTTGCTTTGGAATTTTATTTTGCATATATAACTTGAGAAAAACCTAGATCCAAAGCATTAGGGTTTCATGTACACCATAGGAATGTTGTAGTACTCCAAACCCATCAAAAAGAACTGTTGCACGATTAATAATGCACAATTAATCATCTGTTCATGTATATTTGTAAAGAATCAAAACTTTTCTTTTTTTAATTCTTACCGATTCCATGTATGCTAGCATGACTCTTATTGATAACTGTTTAGATGTAGTAACTATTTGCACAAACAAACTAATCGCCTCTAGAAACTAATTTCTGAATATATATATATATATATATATATATATATATATATATATATATATATATTCAGAAATTAGTTTCTAGAGGCGATTAGTTTGTTTATGCAAATAGTTACTAATATATATATATATATATATATATATATATATATATATATATATATATATATATATATATATATATATATATATATATATATTCGCACCCGACGCTTGGCACGGGTAAAAGACTAGTATGAGAAATGTCAGGTTTATAACCATCATCTCCATAAGGAAAAAAAGCAATGGATATTTTAACGACATGTATGATGGGTGTAGTTCATTAATGTGTCATAGTCATTTACTTTTGTCTCAACAACAATATTAATTTTCTCAATAAATGTGTCAACATCCCCAACAATCTACATGGCTACCTCAAATGTAGGAAAGTTGTATACCATGCCATTTATATCATATTTTGAGCTTTTGTATTGTTTTGTGGTACCTTGAAAAAGAAGAAGAAAGTGCTGATGGTTCATTGATCCAATAAGAAAACATCCTCATCACCTTCTTGCATACATTCTAGACTCTTGTAAGTCCACAAGTCTTTATCTTTTGTGTGCAATCCTCTTAAATTTAGGTTTACAAGCTTGTTCTTCATGTTATTGATGTTTTGGTTGGATGGATTCCATAAAGTTGGCAAATTTATGGATCCTTGAGGTCCCTTTGTGGTTATATATGTAGGGTTTCAAAGCACTCAATGGATGATGGCAATGGGTCCCTTGGTGAAGTGTAGGTTAAATCCCAAGACTTGTCTTTTCCCTATAAATAGTCATGTATTATTCATTATTAGGGTTAAGAGTGAGGCAAAATGTAGCCGCCATGTGAGGTTTCTTATGTAGTGTTAGATTCTTTAGTCTATGCTGAAAGTGTAATTTATTCCTCATATTTGAATAAATCGAGTGATCATTCGACCTAATCTTCATATTTGGGTTTGTTGTTATTTTCCGCATCTTGTTCATCAAATCTCAATTAGGGGTTTAGTCCAACAAGTGGTATCAGAGCGGGTCTTTGAAGAACTATTGATTTTTGAAGTATCGGTTCTTGGTTTGATGATTTTCTGCACAAGTTATTGAAGATTATTGGTGTTTTGGCGTCTTGGAATCAAGATTTTTGTTCGATCTACTGTTCATGGAGACTTATGTATTTTGTTACTTTTCATCATGGTAATTCCAATCCGATTCTCATTTTTTTTTTCATCTTTTTCTATGGATCTGATTTGTTTTATACTCAAAGTCTTTTGATTCAAGTATTATCCATAAATCTATACGTTTTTGCCCAAATCACGAGTTACTGCTCATATCGTTTATTTGATTCAATGTGGCCCATATTACAATCTGATATTGTTACTGTTCATATCATTTATTTGAGCCCATCACTTCTAAATCATTTGTTCCGATTCTTCCTTGTTCATATACTTCGTCTGTTTATTCTTGACTTTTGATTGAACTTTCATTAAATTAGTATTCTATTTTGGGTTTCCTGGTCACCACTAGACAGGTACAGGTGCCAAGCTTTTGAGAAGATGGAGTTCGTTCAAGACTCATCTTTTATTTTGATATGTATATTTTTGGTGTCTATAACTTTAACTGAGCACACATGTATGAAATTATATTATTAATGCAATGGATGATGTTGTTGCTTGTTTACTACTATTCATTGTTGTGATACTGTACATGACGTCCTCCGCCCCAGAATGTTTCCGCCATTAATGGTTTTGGGGTGTGACAAAAACCACTATAAATCAATGTGTTTTTAATACTCCAAGTGAGTCTTATAACCATGCTATTTGACCAGGATGCCTATACCAACGTTCTTCAAGCGTTGGAAGTTGTAGCTAACAGCTTAGGTGTGGGATTGCCAATCCCATATAGATCTATACACAAGTATCACGCTCCCCCTACAAGGGGTTTTGGTATATAATAGAGGACTTAAAATGCATACTCGATAGTACGTGAAATGTCTCACAAAAGTTAATATAAAATAGATTTACCTACGGAAATGTCCATTTGTTCTTGTGTATGAAAAAATCTCTTTGATATAGTGTTTCTATTATGTAAATGTTCATGATTTTCTCGTAAACTATATCTATTATAGTTTTTCAAAATGTGTGTTTCGTTCATATAGTAAACCCTAGTGTAATGCTCACTTGTTAGGTAAATTATAACATTTATAGTGACATAAATGATCACATATACTTAAAGTATAAATAAAGTGTTTAATTCGTGTATATATATAAACATGTTTTATTTCCAAAAGACAAGATGTTATCGAGAATATATACTACATACGAAAGTTCCCATGTAGTAGTTATGAATCACATATGATTTACTTGATAACAAGAGTATATAGTGAAACTTTATGTTACACACGATAATAACTGTGTGTCTACTTGTATCCCCCCCCCCCCTAAAAGTGCATAAAAAGCATTGATAAAACATTTGAAAATGTAGTTTATAGGGGTATGAACTCACTTGATTGATGAGAGAAAGCGATATGATAATCAAGCAGAACTTCGACTTGGAAGAGTTGATTTTTTCTCGGGATTCTCAGGAATCTCGGGAGTGTTGAACCTTCCTTCGGAACTTGAGTGTGAAAACCGGGGCTTCGGGATGGCTTATTGAGGTAATTACGCAGAGTAACAACACTTAGATGGAAAGAGATGAGACCAAACCCGACACCCTTAAGCTTCTATTTATAGGGGAAGAATTTGGGTGCCATGTCATGGTGGGCTGCCTTATCCTCTTCCATTGATTGGATGCCCTCAGTCACTTGCCGGGTCGCGGCCAGCTGTGTCGCGTCGTGGCAGACCTGACAGCCTCAGATTTTGAGCTTTAAATTTGTGAAATCCGTAACTTTAGCGTACGAGCTCCGTTTTCAACGTTCTTTATATGCACGCGTAAGTGAGAATATACTCTACAACTCTTGTTTAGACTCCTTTGGCTAGTTTTGACTTTATTTTTAATAATACCTATTTAACAGGCCGGGACTGGAAAAGCCCGTTAAAAATCCATAATTTCTTCATCCGGCGTCCGTTTTTTTGCCAGACTTTTTACCGGTGCGCTACTTTGGTTGAGACCTTCGATTCTCATTTAGATTGTTTTGGCCAAAAGTCTCTCGATCTCTATTTCGAGTTTTTAGTTGTCTACTGTTATATCCGGATCTTGGAAAAATCATAACTTAGTCATAAGAAGTCAGATTTGGACGTTCTTTTTATGTACGCTCACGGTTTAATGATATCTACAACTTTCATTTAGATACTTAAAGCTAAAAACTATTGTATTGAAACTTCACGTTTTTCGTTTAATCGGTGTTGCCGGTTTTGTCGGAAATTTTAGAATGGTCATAACTTCTTCGTTATATCTTGGATTTTAGTGTTCTTAGTATTTCTGTAAACCTTGACACAATATCTAGCATAGTAGGTAACCCAATAGAGACTTTTGTATATTTTATTTTCGAAGTAAATTTTATTATTTCAAAAGTGGTTACAATACTTGACTTTTTAGGTCATTACATAGAGTCGAAATATCAGGTCTCACAGCCACTACAAAAGGGAGTGCCCCAAAGCAAGAAATGCTGGTGGAGTGGGAAGGGTTCTAGCTATAGGCCACAGAGAAGCAGTTGCTGACCCTACGGTGGTGATTGGTATGTTTCTCCTCGATAACTCTTATGCATGCATACTGTTTGATAGCGGAGCAAAGAGAAGCTTCGTGAATCATAAATTTGCTCGCCTACTTAAAAAAAACCACGCACACTTAGGGAACCATTCACTGTAGAAATGGAAAATGGGAAAACTGAGAGCACAAATAACATATACATAGGATGTACCCTAACTCTAGATAGCCATTCATTTCCAATCGACCTCATGTCGGTATCGATTAAAAGCTTCGACATCATCATCGGCATGGATTGGTCGAGTCTTCATCGTGCTGACATCATGTGCTACGAGAAAGCAGTCCGTCTAAATCTCCCAACTAACGAAACTCTCATCATCTACGGCGACAAACCCGACACGAGTCTTCGTATCATCTCAAGTATTTAAGCACAGAAGTATCTACAAAAGGAATATCGTGCATTCCTTGCTCACGTTGTCAATACGAGCCTACAAACGAAAGAACTAAAGAACATTTCGGTAGTGAGCGACTTTCCCGACATCTTTCCAGAAGAACTACCAGGATTACCTCTGCAACGACAGGTCGAATTCAGAATCGACTTAGTCCCAGGAGCTACCCCGGTAGCCAAATTGCCCTACCGCTTAGCCCCAACATAGATGCAGGAACTATCTGGTCAACTTAACGAACTACTCAGCAAGGGATTTATTAGACCAAGGTTCTTACCCTGGGGAGCACCGGTCTTGTTTGTTAAGAAGAAAGATGGGTCATTTCGTGTGTGTATCGACTACAAAGAACTCAAAAAACTGACGGTCAAAAATCGTTACCCTCTGCCTCGCATAGACGATTTATTTGACCAACTGTAAGGGGCGAGTTACTTTTCCAAAATTGATCTAAGATCCGGATATCACCAGTTACGAGTGCTAGAGGAGGATGTTCCGAAAACAGCCTTCCGAACTCGTTACGGGCACTACGAGTTCGTGGTGATGCCATTCGGATTGACCAATGTGCCCGCAGTGTTCATAAACTTAATGAGTAGAGTATGTCGTCCTTACTTGGATCAATTCGTCATCATCTTCATTGATGACATCATGATCCACTCTCGAAGTAAGGAAGAGCATGGCGATCACTTGCGACAAGTTTTAGGAACTTTACGAACGGAGAAGCTCTATGTGAAGTTCTTTAAATGTGAATTTTGAATATGAAGAGTCAAATTCTTAGGACACATGGTTAGCGAAGAAGGAATCCACATGGACCCATCCAAAATTAAGGTCATTGAGAACTGGTCAGCACCGAAGTTGCCTATAGAAATTCGTCAATTTCTAGGTCTCGCTGGCTACTACCGCAGATTCATACAGAACTTCTCCTGGATTGCGAAAACTCTTACTACACTGACCCAGAAAGGAGTGGCCTTTGACTGGGAAGAGAAACAAGAAAAATCATTTCAAACGCTGAAGCGATCCTTATGCACCGCACCGATACTATCCCTCCCTAAAGGGATAGAAGACTTGTATACTACGATGCATCCAACCAAGGACTCGGTTGTGTTCTGATGCAATGAGGTAAGGTCATCGCCTATGCCTCGAGACAGCTGAAGACACACGAAGTCAACTACACTACGCACGATCTTGAGCTAGGGGCAATTGTGTTTGCCCTAAAGATCTGGAGACATTATCTGTATGGCACGAAGAGCACCTTATTTACAGACCACAAGATTTTACAACACATATTTGATCAAAAGGAGCTCAACATGAGACAACAATGGTGGGTCGAGCAACTCAATGAATACGAATGCGAAATTCGTTATCATCCAGGTAAAGCCAACGTAGTAGCAGACGCCCTAAGTCAGAAAGAATATTCTGGTCGAAGGGTCAAATCGTTGACAATGACTATCCATTCGCACCTGTCTACACAAATTCAGGAGGCTCAACTTGAAGCCTTGAAACCTGAAAACGTGGCGGGTGAATCCCTTAGAAGAATGGATAAGAACTTAGAAGCTAAGGGTGGCAAAGCCTTATATTTCATGGACCGGATCTGGACACCGAAACATGGTGGCTTCCGAGACTTGGTCATGACCCAGGCGCACAACACTCGGTATTCCGTCCACCCAAGTTCTAGATAAGATGTATCTTGATCTTAAAAAGTTATACTGGTGGCCTAACATGAAAGCAAAGATTGCTACCTTCATAAGTAAAATGCCTTACTTGCGTAAAGGTTAAGGTCGAATACCAGAAACCCTCCGGTCTTCTACAACAACCGGAGATACCAGAATGGAAGTGGGAGCGAATCACTATGGATTTCATAACCATGTTGCCCAAGACAACGGGTGGACTTGATACCATATGGGTCATCGTCGATAGATTGACCAAGTCTGCACACTTCCTGCCTATCAAAGAAAGTGACAAGATGGAGAAGCTTACGAGAACATACGTTAAGGAAATCGTACGACTACATGGTGTTCCTATATCCATTATCTCTGATAGAGATAGCAGGTTCACTTCGAGGTTCTGGCAGTCACTACAAAGTTCTCTAGGAACGAGGCTGGACATGAGTACAACCTACCATCCTCAAACCAACGGACAAAGTGAGAGAACCATCCAAACACTGGAAGATATGTTGAGAGCCTGTGTAATCGACTTTGGTAAACATGGGATACTCACTTATCCCTTGTCAAATTTTCCTACAATAACAGTTATCACACGAGCATCAAGGTTGCTGCATTCGAAGCCCTCTATGGCCGAAAGTGCAGATCCCCTCTGTGCAAGGCTGAGGTAGGTGACACCCAGTTAGCTAAAGGACGAGTACCTGATAACACTCTCACAGGTCCGGAAATCATTCGGGAAACAACGGATAAGATTGTTCAGATTTGTGAACGATTGAAAGCCTCTAGGGACCAACAGAAAAGCTATGCAGACAAGTGAAGGAAACCTTTGGAATTCCAGGTGGGAGACCGAGTTCTTTTGAAAGTCTAACCCTGGAAGGGCTTGGTACGCTTTAGAAAGCGTGGGAAGCTCAATCCAAGATACATAGGGCCTTTCGAGATTCTCGCTAGAATCGGCCCTGGAGCTTACAAACTCAATCTACCCAACGAACTTAGTAACGTACATTCTACATTCCACGTCTCAAACTTGAAAAAGTGTCTGTCCGACGAGACTCTTGTAATCCCACTCAACAAGAGCCTCAACTTCATGAAAGAACTGTGGAGATCATGGACCGTGAGGTCAAGCAGACGAAACAAAGCCGTATCTCGATAGTGAAGGTTTGCTGGAACGCCAAGCGAGGACCGGAATTCACATGGGAGCACGAGGATCAAATGAAATTGAAATATCCTCATCTATTCGCTTAGTTATTTGTAATTATTTTATTTGCTTAAACTTTAATTCCGAGACGAAATTCCCTTTAACGAGGGGATGATGTGACAACCCGAAGTTTTCATTCGGACAAACTCTAAAGTCAATCGATTCAATTAAAATTCAATTACATTTCTAATAATTGTAAGCCAATTTAAAATTCCGTTTTAGTATTTTTAGTGTTTATTCTTTAAACGAACGAAGGAAAGGAAGTACCGTCTCGGGTCTTGAAGTAACAAACCTACCTAATGCACCCAAATAAGGAGTTCATGGCCAAACTTTTATAGTTTGGGCCGTAAAATCCCTTGTGGCCATGAACTCATAGCGTAGACATGAGTTTACTCCCCAAACTCCTCATTTCTTACTTCCATTCTCAAGTTTACTCCGCATTCTCTCTCAACTATCATCCCGTTCTTCACCCGATCTTCCGAAAACGTAAGTGTTTCTCGACTTGATTTGTTGTTATTGTTGGGTTTTGGTATACTACAACATCCTATGGTGCACATACAACCCTAAATACCTTGGATCTATGTTTTCACTAATTATACATGCAAATGGTTTCCAAGGTACTAATCTTACAATTAGCATGCATTTAACATAAAAATATAATATACTAGTTAGCATGACATACCTTTTGATGGAGCTTGAATTCTTGGTGTATTTGGCCTTAAAGAGCTTAGCCCCAATAGTGTGGAAGCCTCAAATGGAATCACAACACACCATGGACAAAGGATGAACTTGAGAGAGAATTCCATGCACACAAAATACACCATGAACTCTAAAAAGATACAAGTGGCGATTTTGGGCAATGAAGTATCTATTTATATGTGGGATTTCTAGGGTCATGTATATAACCCAAATCCATACCCATAGGTTTTATGATCCACGGTTCATGTGGCCCAACTCTTTATGTTTCCATACATAAACTTGGTCCACAAGGATGTCGTAATCATAATCGAATTTTGAAAACGCAATATATATAGAATTTCTTCTTGGTCCACAAGGATGTCGTAATCATAATCGAATTTTGAAAACGCAATATATATAGAATTTCTTCAAGTTGAACCATTCCAACAAAAAATTCATATATATATATATATATATATATATTCTTGACTAAAGATGATTAAAATCTCAATCTAAGCTTTAGAATTGAAATGAAGTATAATTTCATCTCCCTTAATTATAGCAAAACAACTTTTCAACCCCTGCAACTTCACGAATTAAAACTTTGTTTTCTATAATTAACATTGCTAACTTGCAACACTAAACGTAATAATCATGCTCCCACTAACATGATGATTATCAGCATAACACTTATGCTCCCACTAGCTCTGACATATTTCCAGAAATCCGTTGGACTTCTAAAATTTGGATTCATACACCCTTTCTTAGATAGCTCACATGTGTGTCTAAACAATTTTCAGAACTATGAAAAGGGATACCGTAATCATAGTCTTAATTGTTTAGACCGTTGCCATTTCTCACAAGTCCATGTTAGTGTGCCGGTGAAACACACGCGCTCCACTAACAACTTTTGAAAATGAAAATAACACAATTGATATCTACGTAAAATCTACTTAGTGAAAGCATTTCCTCACCATCATTTTCATGAATCGGAGAGAAACCTTATGACACTTAGATTTTATAGTGTATGAGTTCCTATCCATGTGAATTTGTCAAAACCATAATCACAAGATAAGGTTAGTGATAAATTCAGCCTTACATGGATTAAACTTGTTCAATCTTAGTTTCTTGTCACCTTGGTAGCACAAGGCCCACCAATGCTTCCAAGTTGAACTCTGATAACTCACATGCAAATTCAACTTATTTGAAGTAGGTACAGAAATAAGAATTATGTCAACACGATAGGTTGCAAACCTTAAGTCGTGTGCTAGTGATAAATTACAGGTTTTACTCTTGATTAAATCTTGAAACTCTTTCAGGATCTTTAAGGCTCCCACTGTCCCCTTGACATATAAGTTTCCCCAGTCAAGAACCATTCCTTGAAAAAACAAATATTCAAGGGATAGTGCGGATTCTTATCAAGACTAACACTTCACACAATTGGTCTTAGTTGGTCTTTGTCTCATCCAAGACATCACAACTTACCAATCTCAAATGTACAAGGGTAGAAACATTTTACACTACATTTGATAAGTGTTTTAAACCTTACTTTATGTCACTCAATGTTACAATCTTGGAGTATGACTCTAAGAATTGTTTTGGAACGAAGTATGACTCATCTTCTTGATTTTAACCAATGCAACAATTCATGACCTCTCTTCTTAGCCATAACAATGCACTAAGACGTCCTTAGAGTATGAACTTGTGATATGGTTTCATAATCATTAAGATGATCATGAAATATGATACTAAAGTACTCTCCCATCCTTTCAGATTTGAGAAACTTTTATCTTTCTGCCTAAGTTGATTCTTCTCATTTGTTTTGTCATACATTGTATCCTTTCCAATGTTACAGAATTATACTTAACCTTATAAGTATAATCATATTTACTAATCTTTAGTAAATCATGACAAATCAATCTTTGTGGTGGACCTTGGCCAGCGCACACCCAGTGTACCTAATTCCTTAGTCCTTCAATTGACTCACATATACATGTGATCAAAGAATTAGTCTTAATTTTCAAAGATGAAAATTCTCATTGATCATACAATACAACTTGTATGATTCCAAGTTTCTGTCCAATTGAAACTTGGGTGATGAAAAACTTTCTTCATTTGGTAAATTCAGACACTACCACAAATGAAAGAATCAAATCCACTTTCCAATATTGCTATTACTGGAAACATATAAGCAACAATTTTCGACAGATGCCATTGTAAGGATATTTTTAAAATAAATAAAATTAAAACCCTTTTTTATTTTATTTTAAAACTTTGCAGAAAAACTTATCCTTACAATCCACATGAAAACCTTGTTGTTATCTATTCATAAGCAATATATTATAACTCTTAAGCAACATCTCAAAATTCTGATTACCGAACCATGCGATCGACACCCACCTTCGCAATCAGAATCAACATATACTTATTTTAAGCTTCCTATCTTTTCTTTGATTCTTAAAAACATCAACATGTGACCCATTCATATTATGTAATAAGAATCTCCAAATAGGAACTTAATAGAGTTAGTCAGTGGACTTTAACTGAAGTAGAGTCAAACTTTTTGACTTGATCAATCTTATGATCTTTCAGGTAAATATGGCAGCTTTTCAATCAGTGTCCCTCCCTTTGGCAATAAAACATATAGACCCTTTGGTAATGGCACATGAGACTATCTCAGACTTAGCCTTTATCTTTACCATTTGGTCAACCGAGTTGACTATAGCCGATCCCTTTCCATTAGGAAGAGAAATCTTTTTCTAGATATCCAATGTTACCATTGCCAATGTCCATTTAAGGTTTGGGAAGTTGATCTTCTAATCAAATTTGCTTTACTGGTGTTCCAAATCATTGCTGATTCCACAACACCAAGCAAATAGATAAGACCATTAAGGGTCATGTCATAGTATGTCTCATAGTAGTCCCAAAGAGACTCACTATGTTACTAAGAAAGTGATTGAACATCCAACTTTCACGAGACTTTGACACCCAACTCTCCCGGCTTGTCAATATGTGACCTTATCTCCAAGATGTGAGCACACATAGAATATGCTTGCCAATAGGGATTGAGTGACTTTAAACTTTTCAAGAACTTATGGGTGAGGGAGAATAATTGGAGGAGGTGGAGGAAGTGAAGCATGATGTTGAGGGACACCATCTTTAAGAGATTTGGGAAGATCATAGTTGTCTGAACCAGACATCTTATGATGGGAGAAAATCAAGTTAGTTGATTCAAAATCCTTAATATAACACCCAATATGAATTATTAAGGCTAGGACCCAACACAATATTTTATAATTTAGAAGAGGGATGCCGTAATCCAAGCTATAAAATATTTTAAGGTAGGCGAATGATGATACATCAATTTCCACCATGAAAAAACGAAATAATTTATTAGGTTTTAATTGGATTTGAAATTCCTAGATCTTTTGAGATTCACTGAACTTTTCAATGGCATGTTTCAATCTCGAGTGTGCCCTCTCAAATTTTGTGACTGGGATGCCGAGGATCACAAAAAAAGGTGTGAATAACCATACAAATTCACTTGGTACTCTTTGTTGGATAAGGTGTCTAAGTCCATAACTTATTTGGTATATACTTGACCCGACCGGCATGGTCCATTTGGGTTGCATCTCATCCAAACTATTATGGATAATTTTATGAGAGTTATACACATATGTTTATTAATATATTATGGGTTATAATATATTAATATGAAGTTACGTTATTTAATTAGTTTTAGTCTTAAATTAATTATGAATTAATTTAGAGATT
Organism: Lactuca saligna; assembly: GCF_052625555.1. Lineage (NCBI taxonomy): Eukaryota > Viridiplantae > Streptophyta > Magnoliopsida > Asterales > Asteraceae > Lactuca > Lactuca saligna. The sequence goes on from NC_136422.1 coordinate 121,873,746, forward strand.
AAAAGAAAGACTAATTAGATTATGGGCTATTTGTTTTATATAGTATGGGCTAATACTCATTTGTTAATGGGCTAGGCTTATGTGGAAGTCCATGGATGATCCATGGAGCTTTTAACCCATGGATCCTTGGAAAAGGAAAAGACATGGGTTATTAGGGTTTCACCCTAACCATGCATACAATATAAGCATGCTTATGGAGCATGAAATGGAGCCGAAGAGAAAACTAGTGAACTAATGTGTGTGTGTGCATGTGTGTGGCCGATTTTATACAAGGTGTATACTCTCTCAAAGTTTTCCAAGAGTTTGTGGTGTTTGTGATTCCATTTGAGGCATTCACACTATTGGTGCTTGGCCCTCAAACTCCTTAGAACCAAACTCACCAAAAGGTATGTAATCTCTTCTAACTCTTTTTATGTTGAAATGTTCCCCATGCCATGTTAGATAGGTTATAAACCTTGGAAAATTATTATTTTGCATGTATTTAGACAAACATAGATCCAAGGTTTATTAGGGTTGCATGCACACTTAGGAAGTGTTCGATTGCTCAAAACCCAACAGTGGTTTCAGAGCCTAGGCTTGCTTGTTTGATATTTGATGCAAAATAGTGAAAAAAGTCGAAATCGTTGCTGTCAGCATGGTGGACTCGCCGAGTCCATTGGGGGGACTCGACGAGTCCAAGGCAAACTTCAACCTACTCGGCGAGTAAGTTCATGCACTCGACGAGTAGGATCGAAAGAGTGCAGATTCTCGACTTTTGCTGCTGGAAATGGACTAGAAACATTACCCTAAATTGTTTTGGTGTTATAAAACTTATTTTAGTTGGTGTAATGGTTGTTCTAATCCATTTACAATAGCATATATCAAAATTCCATGATTTTATGTGTTCATATAATTCTTGAATTTTTGATGATCATGTTCATGTTCTTATGAATTTAGAAAATGATAGGAATTATTTGCTGAATTGTTTAGAATTAATTCTTGATTATTTATGTGTTTTAATGGGATTCATAATTTGTCCTCAAGTTATGGATTTCCAAAGGTCACTCTTATTTAACACACACTTAAAACACATAAGTTACATGAAAATGAAGAGTTCATTTTTATGAACCTTTAATTCATAAGTTATGAAATGAAGAGTTTTGCAAAGTTACAAAACTTGCCCTCAAGTTTTGGAATTTGTAAAGTTTCACACACTTTAATAAACTTTAATTCCAACACTTAGAGTTTTAATAGTTAAAATTCAACCCTTATACTATTTATAACATTAATGGTTAATTATTATATATATGTATAAGAATAAGTCGTTTTACCGTTAGTAGGCCTCATTCACGAAGCCGGTCTATAAGGTGGGTATAAGGTTGTTGCCTATAAAATGGCGACTTAATGGGTGTATATTCTCACCCACCGCTTGCTTGATCGGTGGAGGGTCGTTAGCCGAACGGGTAGAACAATGACTTTAAATCCTCATTAAAAGTATAATGAATATTATGAAATAACTAAACTCTTTTAATTCCCAATCTTAGTTATTTTAGGAAAATGTGAACATGGTGCTAATCCATGGAATTCACACTTTGTACCTTACCAAGTCGTTGGTGGAGCGTGTGTGGTTAACCGGCACACTCACTAGGACTAGTAAGGATCACGAAGGGTGACTTAATGTTTGTCATAGATCAATGGAGCGTGTGTGGTTAACCGGCACATTGATTAGGTGATAACATTAAGGGTACCAAGTGAATTAGCATGGTTATTCACACCTTGTTTTGTGATCCTCGGCATCCCAGTCACAAAACTTGAAGGGCACAACCGAGATTGAAACGTGCCATTGAAAAGTTCAATGAATCTCAAAAGAATCTAGGAATTTCAAATCCAATTAAACCTAATAAATCATTTCGTTTTCATGGTGGAAATTGGTGAATCGTCATTCACCTACCTTTCAAATATATTATTACTTAGATTACGGCATCCCTCTTCTAAGTGTAATATATTGTGATTGGATCCTAGCCTTAATATTACATTTGGGTGTCTTATTAAGGATCCTACAAATATCTAATCTAAACTTACTTTCTTCTCTCAGATGTCTTCCAACACTAATGCTTCAGGCTCTAACCCAACTGGTTCTTTCTCTCTCATGAATCTTTTTGGGAGGGTCATCTTTGATGGTTCCAACTTCATGGATTGGATTAGGAACATCAGGATGGTTACTCGTTACGAGGACAAGGAATATGTCCTCGATAAGGAGTTAAAAGAACTTGATGAGTCTACTGCTACTCCTGAGGAGATCGCTGAATTCAGGACTCATGAGAGAGATGCTACTAAGGTGGCATGTATCATGATGGCCACTATGACAGTCGAGCTCCAAAAGTCATATGAAGATTTCTACCCTTTTGAGATGCACCAAGACCTGATGGAAAGGTACCATCAGAGTGCTCGTCAGGAGCGGTATGAAATAATCTCCTCCATAATAACTACCCACATGAAGGACGGTGAATCCGTCACGGGCCACATGCAAAAGATGCAAAGGTATGTGGACCGTTTGCTGAAGCTGAATGTTAACATCCCCGAGGAGTTGGCTATTGACATCATTTTGCACTCCTTGCCTTCTTGTTATGATCATTTTCGAATGACATATCATATGAACAAGGAGGAAGTTACCCTCAGCAAGCTTCAAGGACTCTTGAAGACCGCTGAAACCGGTCTTAAGGGTAAAGCGGTTGTTACCTCTACTACTCCTACTCCAACATCTACCCCTGTTTTAGCTATTGGGCAAGGCAAAGGGAAGAAGAGGAAGCACCCTTCGAAGGGTACCAAGGGAAAGTCTCTTGAAGGCTCCTCATCAAAGACCAAGAACGGTTCTGTCACTCCTTCTGCCATTCCCAAGGATGCTGAATGCTTTTATTGCCATGAAAAGGCACACTGGAAGCGAAACTGCCCTAAGTACTTGCAGGATCTAAAGGATGGGAAAGTGAAACCCACCTATGCAGGTATTTACACTATATTGTCTAATTACTCAACATACTCTAACTCTTGGGTGCTTGATACAGGATGTGGTATTCACATATGTTCTGATTTGCAGGGCCTAAGAAGAAGTGACGATGTGGAGCACGGGAAGATAAACTTAATCATGGGGAATAGGAAGGCTTCACCTGTTTCCAAGATTGGAGTTTATACTTTGTTGCTTAATAATGGGTTAAAATTAGATTTGAATAAATGTGTGTACTCGTATGAAATAGCGAGGAATATTATTTCTTTTCATGCTTTGTACAAACAAGGTTTTACCTTTTCGTTTGATAATGAATGTGGTGGTATTAATGCTTTCTTTAAAAATGTGTTTTATTTTAAAGCATTACCTTGTGATGGTGTGTATGAAACTGTGTCGATTGTAGACAACTTAGGAAATAATGTGTTGTATATTGATTCTTCTACTAGCCTAGATAAAGCATCATTGTGGCATTGTCGTCTTGGACATGTAAACAAGAAACGCATAGGCCAACTCCAAAAGAGTGGAGTCTTGGAATCATTTGACCTTAAATCGGATGATAGTTGTGAATCTTGTCTACTTGGAAAGATGACAAAATCACCCTTCCCTGGAACTTGTGAGAGGGGTGAGGGTTTGTTGGACCTAATACATATTGATGTATGTGGGCCATTCAAAACCGCCACAAGGGATGCTAATCGGTATTATGTGACTTTTATTGATGATTTTAGTAGATATGGGTATGTCTACTTAATCAAACATAAGTCAGAAACCTTTGAAAGGTTTAAGGAATTCAAACAGGAAGTAGAAAATCAATTGGGCAGGAACATTAAGATGCTTCGATCCGATCGAGGTGGTGAGTATCTTAGCACTGAGTTCCTTGACTATCTTAAGGAGTGTGGGATTGTCTCACAATTGACTCCTCCCAGGACACCACAGCTGAATGGTGTGGCTGAGAGGCGTAATCGAACTTTTTTGGACATGGTTCGCTCTATGATGAGTCGAGTTTCGTTACCAATCTCTTTTTGGGGGTATGCCTTAGAGACTGCCGCCCATATCCTTAATCTAGTCCCTACAAAGAAGGTTACCAAAACACCTCATGAGATGTGGACTGGGAAGATTCCCAATTTGGACCACATCAAAATTTGGGGTTGCGAAGCTTTCGTGAGGCGTGAAACTCATGATAAGCTTGAACCCCGAAGTGAAAGGTGTATTTTCATCGGCTACCCACAGAAATCCTTCGGTTACCTATTCTACAGACCCAGTGAGAATGTGGTCTTTGTAGCACGAAGAGGGATCTTTCGCGAGAAAGAATTTATAAGCCAAGGAGACAGTGGGAGGCAGATTGATCTTGAAGAAATTCAAGAATCAATTGGTGAAGGAACCTCAGACACTAGCAATCAACCTTAGGAGGAAACTCCAGTTGATCCAGCTGACGAGTCTGTACCTCCGAGGCGTTCCACACGGGTTAGGAACACACCTTCGTTTTATTATGGTTTTCATATTACTACGGAAGGTGATACTTTCATCAGTGATAGTACATTGGTAAATTTGGATGAACCCAGCAGTGTTAAGGAAGCCATGGCAGGCCCGAAGTCTGCTAAATGGAAGGAGGCTATGGACAACGAGATACAATCCATGTATGACAATCAAGTTTGGAACTTGGTTGACCATGTGCCAGGACGCAAAACAGTCGGGTGCAAATGGATCTTCAAGAAGAAGACAGACATGGAAGGAAAAGTGCATACTTATAAGGCTCGACTGGTTGCGAAGGGTTTTACTCAAACTCAAGGTATTGATTATGATGAAACCTTCTCGCCGGTAGCAAAGATTAAGTCTATTAGGATTATGTTAGCCATTGCAGCATTTCATGATTATGAAATATGGCAAATGGATGTCAAAACCGCTTTCCTTAATGGAAAGTTGGCTAAGGATGTGTACATGAATCAGCCAGAGGGTTTTGTCAGTGCTGAGTACCCTAATAGAGTGTGCAAGCTTGAGAAATCCATTTATGGATTAAAACAAGCATCTCGTAGCTGGAATCTTTGTTTCAATGAGAAGGTAAAAGAGTTTGGCTTCTCGAGAAGCGAAGATGAGTCTTGCGTGTATGTCAGAGCTAGTGAGAGTATAGTTAGCTTCTTGGTACTGTATGTGGATGACATACTACTCATAGGAAATGACATCCCAACCTTGCAGGAGGTTAAGTCCTGGCTTGGGAAGTGCTTTGCTATGAAGGACCTAGGGGAGGCTACCTATATCCTACGGATAAGGATATTAAGAGAAAGGAGTAGAAGACTAATTGGACTTAGTCAGAGTACCTACTTGGATAAGGTGTTGAAAAGGTTCAAGATGAAGAATTCCAAGAAAGGAGATTTACCGATCCAGAGCAATACCAAACTCAGTCGGGCTGGATCTTTACCTTAAATGGAGGGGCAATTTCTTGGAAGAGTTCCAAGCAGGAGACAATGGCTGATTCGACTTGTGAATCAGAGTATATAGCAGCGAGTGAAGCAACAAAGGAGGCGATATGGCTAAAGAACTTCATCGGAGACCTTGGAGTTGTACCAGCTATTAAGGAACCTATAGAGATTTTCTGTGACAACAATAGTGCGGTTACCTTAGCCAAGGAACCAAGAGATCATGGCAGATCTCAACACATTGACAGAAAATATCACTTCATAAGACACAAGATTGAAGAAGGACTCCTTGTGACAAGGAGGATATCGTCGGATGAGAATCCTGCAGATCCCCTTACGAAGGGACTGACGAGGGTTAAGCATTTTCAGCATGCAAGACGCATCGGGCTGAGGGACGATATTGGTTTTACAGATTAGATAGTTTTCCTGAAACTTGTAAAATGTAATCGACGTTTGATGATGAATAAAATTTGTGATTTATTTATGAGTAAAGTGTTACTATCATTGTCAATTATTTACTATTGTTTCAGTTTTGCATGTTTTGACTTCCAGAATAATTAATTTATTCAAACCTCCACAATCGATCATACATCGAAAGTAGGTATGAATCAAGATTGTCATGAATTGGGTTTGTAGATGCCTTAAAGGTGTTTAGACATGGCAATGGTTGCTGCAACATTCATGGGTACTCATAAGTTATGAGTATTGGTATAAACCCACGCTCACTTGTATCACTTCATGGAATTTATCTAGAGTGATCGTGAGACGATAACATCATATAAATCTTTAAACCTAGAGATATGAGTTGTTACCTATGAGTTGGTTGTTCATTGATTGCACGTAAACGCATCAGTAACTTGATGTTATAAAACGTGCCTTTGTGTGCAATTCAATAAGTAGTAGAACAAGCATATCAGTCGAAGTTTATCTGTTCATTCTAGAAATAAAAGCGATATCTAGGCCCCTCGATGATTTTGTGTTGACCCATGTACCAGGCCTGGTCAGAACTAAACCGATGTGTTCAGTGAAGTTCTTCATCAAACAAATCGGAAAATCGAGAAACAACTGCTAGACAATAAGCAAGACATAGTTCCATGTGTTTGTCCGACTGATATCATGAGAACAGAGGATTATGTGATCACTTATCTATAAAATGGCGCTTCATAGTTCGACAGAGTCTTCATTGTTCGAGGGAGTTTTCGAGAGCTACGATTGCTGGTTGGTTTCTGAAGTTATAGGCAAATATAGTTATTAGACTTATCCAAGTGGGAGTCTGTTGGATAAGGTGTCTAAGTCCATAACTTATTTGGTATATACTTGACCCGACCGGCATGGTCCATTTGGGTTGCATCTCATCCAAACTATTATGGATAATTTTATGAGAGTTATACACATATGTTTATTAATATATTATGGGTTATAATATATTAATATGAAGTTACGTTATTTAATTAGTTTTAGTCTTAAATTAATTATGAATTAATTTAGAGATTAAAAGAAAGACTAATTAGATTATGGGCTATTTGTTTTATATAGTATGGGCTAATACTCATTTGTTAATGGGCTAGGCTTATGTGGAAGTCCATGGATGATCCATGGAGCTTTTAACCCATGGATCCTTGGAAAAGGAAAAGACATGGGTTATTAGGGTTTCACCCTAACCATGCATACAATATAAGCATGCTTATGGAGCATGAAATGGAGCCGAAGAGAAAACTAGTGAACTAGTGTGTGTGTGTGTGCATGTGTGTGGCCGATTTTATACAAGGTGTATACTCTCTCAAAGTTTTCCAAGAGTTTGTGGTGTTTGTGATTCCATTTGAGGCATTCACACTATTGGTGCTTGGCCCTCAAACTCCTTAGAACCAAACTCACCAAAAGGTATGTAATCTCTTCTAACTCTTTTTATGTTGAAATGTTCCCCATGCCATGTTAGATAGGTTATAAACCTTGGAAAATTATTATTTTGCATGTATTTAGACAAACATAGATCCAAGGTTTATTAGGGTTGCATGCACACTTAGGAAGTGTTAGATTGCTCAAAACCTAACACTCTTAATATTATCACCTAATCAATGTGCCGGTTTGTTGGGTTTTGAGCATTCTAACACTCCTAAGTGTACATGCAACCCTAAATACCTTGGATCTATGTTTTCTCTATTATACATGCAAATAAGAATATCCAAGGTATTGTCCTAATCTATCATACAAAACATGAATATAACAAGATAGAATACATACCTCTTGGATGTAGAAAGTCTTCATGAAGCTTGAGTGCCTAGCCCCAATAGTGTGGAAGCCTCAAATGGAATCACAGTTATCAAAACACTTAGAATAACTTGAGAGAGTTCTACACTACATGAAATCGGGTAGCCCTCTCTAGAATAATCCTAGTGGCCGATTTTTGTCAAGAATAATATCATTATATAGTGTTACAATTAGGGTAAATCCTTAATTGTCATGGCTTTCCATTTCCTTGGATCCATGGGTTCAAATACACCATGGAGCACCCATGGACCATCCTATGGGTTTTAGCCCAACTTGATTATCCATGGAGCATTAGCCCACTATATAAGTATGGATGATTTACACAATCAACCCATATATTTAATTAGTCTTCTTTTTGATCACTTAATTAATCCTAGATTAATTCTTGATCAATACTAATTAAACAATCTTATTATTCTTATTATTAATATACTAGAACTTATAATATATTAATAACCATAAGTGTCTTATTTCTCTCATTATAGTCTATCCAAGTGCATGAAGGTTTGCAACCCAAATGGACCATGCCGGGTCGGGTCAAGTCTTACCAATTATAGTTATGGACTTAGACATTAATCCAACAGTCTCCCACTTGGATAAGTCTAAAACTATTATTGCGTATGACTTCAGGAACCAACCAGCAATCGTAGCTCTCAAAAGCTTCTGTCGAACTCTGTTCTTGTAGATGAACTCTGATCTTGTCAATGACTTGTCCATTAGATAAGGGATCATATAATCCTCTGTTCTCATGATATCAGCCGGACAAATACATGGAACAACGTCGTACTTATTATCCAGCAGTTTGTTTCCCGATTTTCGATTTGTTTGACAAAGAACTTAATCGAACACATCAATTCAGTTCTGACCGGCCGGTACATAGGTCACAACAAAATCATCGAGGGGCCCAGATATCGCTTCTATTTCTAGAAGGAACAGATAAACTTCGACTCATATGCTTGTTCTACTACTTGTTGAATTGTACACAAAGGCACGTTTTATAACATCAAGTTACTGATGCGTTTACGTGCAATCAATGCACAACCAACTCATAGGTAACAACTCATATCTCTAGGTTTGAAGATTTATATGATATTACCGTCTCACGATCACTCGAGATAAATTCCATGAAGTGATACAAGTGAGCGTGGGTTTATTCCAATACTCATAACTTATGAGCACTCATGAATGTTGTAGCAACCATTGCCATGACTAAACCCATTTAGCCATCTACAAACCCGATTCATGACAGTCTTGATTCATACCTACTTCCAACATATGAACGACTGTGGAGTGTTTAAATAACTTAGTTATTCGGAAAGAATAACCTAGCTATTTTGGAAGTCAAAACATGCAAAGTGAAACACAATAATAATCGAATCTAATATGGTCTCAGAACCCTTTTGAATATAAATAAAACCACCTTTTATTTATCACCATATTGATTACACATTATTCAATGTTTCAAATAATCAACTTAAGACTTGAATAAAACAACAGTCGTCCCATGCTCCTAGCATGTACACTTTGTTTTCTAAACAATAGTTATGCCATACCCCAAGTATGCACACTATGTTTGTCTATGATCCTTACATTGTGATGTAGATCAATTGAACATGATTCCAATGATACTCATTTCACAATCCCAAATCCTTATTGTAAATGCAAGAATTCCAAATTTATGTCATTTACTGAAATCTGTTAGATTCTAAACTTATATGCATTGATCCTCTTGTAATGATTATGCACGAAGTCAGAAAGACTTGACAACAACCACTACAGAGCATTCCAAAGGAGATCAGCTCCTTGGGAACATCCTTCTTGCATTAAGTTTCCTAATCTTACATAGATTGAATAACTTCCACCTATGGAGACATTTCCATAGTCCCATTTGACTATCACTTCCGAACAAGAGTTACCTCTTTTCAGAAAATGTCAATATGGTCCTACCAAAATTAACACTAGACTTCCAAATGTCCCTGAGCAACCAATCTTTGGCGAACCTCAGATTGTCCTTGACAATTGCTTAATCACTTTAGTCATATCCACTTCTAGACTTTTCCCTTCTAAATGCCTTAAGCATTTGGAAAATTTAGAAAGGATGAATATTATAGCACATGAAATCGATCCTATATCCGAAGCATATGGGATACTATTCATGATGTTTGACATAAAGACATGACACTAGACCAGTCTTTTGCTACAATATTTTTTATTTGCCATGTTTTCAAAATTTAACTATGAAGAGGGATGCCGTAATCATAATCGAATTTTGAAAACGCAATATATATAGAATTTCCTTAAGTCGAACCATTCAGACATAAAATTCATATATATTCTTGACTAAAGATGATTAAAATCTCAATCTAAGCTTTAGAATTGACATGAAGTATAATTTCCTCTCCCTTAATTATAGCAAAACAACTTTTCAACCCCTGCAACTTCATGGATTGAAACTTTGTTTTCTATAATTAACATTGCTAGCTTGCAATACTAATCATAATAATCATGCTCCCACTAACATGATGATTATCAGCATAACACTTATGCTCCCACTAGCTTTGACATATTTCCAGAAATCTGTTGGACTTCTGAAATTTAGATTCATACACCTTTCCGTAGATAGCTCAGCTATGTGTCTAAGCAATTTCAAGAACTATGAAAAGGGATGCCGTAATCATAGTCTCAATTGCTTAGGCATTTGCCATTTCTCACAAGTCCATGTTAGTGTGCCGGTTAACCACACGCGCTCCACTAATGACTTTTGAAAATGCAAATGACACAATTGATATCTACTTAAAATCTATTTAGTGAAAGCGTTTCCTCACCATCATTTTCATGAATCGGAGAGAAACCTTATGACACTTAGATTTTATAGTGTATGAGTTCCTATCCATGCGAATTTGCCAAAACCATAATCACAAGATAAGGTTAGTGACAAATTCAGCCCTACATGGATTAAACTTATTCAATCTTAGTTTCTTGTCACCTTGGTAGCACAAGGCCCACCAATGCTTCCAAGTTGAACTCTGATAAATCACATGCAAATCCAACTTATTTGAAGTAGGTACAGAAACAAGAATTATGTCAACACGATAGGTTGCAAACCTTAAGTCGTGTGCTAGTGATAAATTACAGGTTTCACTCTTGATTAAATCTTGAAACTCTTTCAGGATCTTTAAGGCTCTCACTGTCCTCTTGACATATAAGTTTCCCCAGTCAAGAACCATTCCTTAACAAAACAAATATTCAAGGGATAGTGCGGATTCTTATCAAGACTAACACTTCACACAATTGGTCTTAGTTGGTCTTTGTCTCATCCAAGACATCACAACTTACCAATCTCAAATGTACAAGAGTAGAAACATTTCACACTACATTTGATAAGTGTTTTAAACCTTACTTTATGTCACTCAATGTTACAATCTTGGAGTATGACTCTAAGAATTGTTTTGGAACGAAGTATGACTCATCTTCTTGATCTTAACCAATCCAACAATTCATGATTTCTCTTCTTAGCCATAACAATGCACTAAGACATCCTTAGAGTATGAATTTGTGATATGGTTTCTAAATCATTAAGATGATCATGAAATATGATACTAAAGTATTCTCCCATCTTTTCAGATTTGAGAAACTTTTATCTTTATGCCTAATTTGATTCTTCTTATTCGCTCTGCCATACATTGTATCCTTTTTCAATGTTACAGAATTATACTTAACCTTATAAGTGTAATCATATTTACTAATCTTTAGTAAATCATGACAAATCAATCTTTGTGGTGGACCTTGACCAGCGCACACCCAGTGTACCTAATTCCTTAGTCCTTCAATTGACTCACATATACATGTGATCAAAGAATTAGTCTTAATTTTTCAAAGATGAAAATTCTCATTCATCATACAATACAACTTGTATGATTCCAAGTTTCTGTCCAATTGAAACTTGGGTGATGAAAACTTTCTTCATTTGGTAAATTCAGACACTACCACAAATGAAAGAATCAAATCCACTTTCCAATATTGCTATTACTGGAAACAAATAAGCAACAATTTTCCATAGATGCCATTGTAAGGATATTTTTTTTAAAATAAATAAAATTAAAACCCTTTTTTTTCCTTTATTTTAAAACTTTGCGGAAAAACTTATCCTTACAATCCACATGAAAACCTTGTTGTTATCTATTCACAAGCAATATATTATAACTCTTAAGCAACAGCTCAAAATTCTGATTACCGAACCATGCGATCGAAACCCATCTTCGCAATCAGAATCAGCATATACTTACTTTAAGCTTCCTATCTTTTCTTTTGATTCTTAAATGAACATCAACATGTGACCCATTCACATTATGTAATAAGAATCTTCAAATAGGAACTTAACAGAGTTATACAGTGTATTTTACCTGAAGTAGAGTCATTCTTATCAACTTTAACATCCTTAGGTAAATTATGGCAGCTTTGCAACCAATGCCCCTTCCTTTGGCAACAAAACACATGTAGACCCTTTGATAATGGCACATGAGACTATCTCAGACTTAGCCTTTCTCTTTACCATTTGGTCAACCGAGTTGACTATGGCCGATCCCTTTCCATTGGGAAGAGAAATGCTTTTCTAGATATCCAATGCTACCATTGCCAATGTCCATTTAAGGTTTGGGAAGTTGATCTTCTAACAAAATTTGTTTTACTAGTGTTCCAAATCATTGCTGATTCCACAGCACAAAGCAAATAGATAAGATCATTAAGGCTCGTGTCATAGTCTGTCTCATAGTAGTCCCAAAGTGACCCGCTATGTTACTAAGAAAGTGATTGAACATCCAACTTTCACGAGACTTTGACACCCAACTCTCCCGTCTTGTCAATATGTGACTACATCTCCAAGATGTGACCACACCAAGACCTTAACTTGCCAATAGGGCTTGAGTGACTTTAAACTTTTCAAGAACTTGTGGGTGAGGGAGAATAATTGGAGGAGATAGAGGAAGTGAAGCATGATGTTGAGGAACATCATCTTCAAGAGATTTGGGAAGATCATAAATGTCTAAACTAGACATGTTTTGGGAGATATTCAAGATAGTTGATTTAAAGTCCTTAATATGACACCCAATATGAAATATTAAGGCTAGGACCCAACAAACTATTTTATAACTTAGAAGAGGGATGCCGTAATCCAAGCTATAAAATATTTGAAGGTAGGCGAATGACGATTCACCAATTTCCACCATGAAAAACGAAATAATTTATTAGGTTTTAATTGGATTTGAAATTCCTAGATCTTTTGAGATTCATTGAACTTTTCAATGGCATGTTTCAATCTCGAGTGTGCCCTCTCAAATTTTGTGACTGGGATGCCGAGGATCACAAAACAAGGTGTGAATAACCATACCAATTCACTTGGTACCCTTAATATTATCACCTAATCAATGTGCCGGTTAACCACACACGCTCCATTGATCTATGAAAAACATTAAGTCACCCTTCGTGGTCCTTACTAGTCCAAGTTAGTGTGCCGGTTAACCACACACGCTCCACCAACGACTTGGTAAGGTACAAAGTGTGAATTCCATGGGGTAGCACCAAATTCACATTTTTCCTAAAGTAACTAAGATTGGGAATTATTAAGATTTTAGTTACTTTAGTATTTATCATTAATACTTTTAATGAAGGGAGAATTTAAAGTCATTGTCCTACCCGTTCGGCTAACGACCCTCCACCAGTCAAGCAAGCGGTGGGTGAGAGTAGACACCCATTAAGTCGCCATTTTATAGGCAACAACCTTATACCCACCTTATAGACCGGCTTCGTGAATGAGGCCTACTAACGGTAAAACGACTTGTTCTTATACATATATATAATAATTAACCATTAATGTTATAAATAGTATAAGTGTTGAATTTTAACTCTTTTAAAATTCTAAGGGCTAATTTGGAATTAAAGTATTCATAAGAGAAAACTTTTCAAATTCCAAAACTTGAGGGCAAGTTTTGAAACTATTCAAAACTAATTAATTCCATAACTTATGTGTTTAAAGTAGTTTTAATCCAAAAAACTCTTCAAGTTCCATAACTTATGGAAGACTTTAAACTAATAAAAGAATTAATCTTTTCTTTATTTTTATAACTTATGGAATTAATTAAGGTTACACTTTATTTATTTATTTATTTATTTATTTATTAATGAAGTGACTCTTGAATTTCCATAACTTGAGGACAAGTTATGGAGTCATAAAAAAAAATGAATGACACAAGACTCTTCATTTTGTAACCATTACCAACTTTTATGAGTTTTATGAGTCTTTAATGTGACTCTTCATGTAACTTGAGGACAAGTTACACAAACACATTTTATACTCAACTCTTAGATTAAAATGGATTGAAAACAACTATTTCAATTAACTTTTCTATTAATCTAAGCAACTCATAAGAACAAGATAATTCATATCAACCTTCTTCATGTAATTAGTCTAAACCTTAAACTAATACAAAACATGAATCTATTGACAATTATCTTTGAAAATGGATTAGCATGAACATTACCACATTAAAAAACAAGTTTATAAGTTCAAAAACAACTTAGGGTAATGTTCCTAGTCCATTTCCAGCCAAAAACCTCGAAAATATGCTGTCTGGGGTCCAACTCGTCGAGTGCATGAACATAACTCGGCGAGTTGGATGCATTTTGCCTTGGACTCGTCGAGTCCCTTCGTGGACTCGGCGAGTCTGCTGGGCTGACAGCATCAAAACTCGATTTTTTCAGCTCCATTGCAAGTATAACAAGAAAACAAGCCTAGGCTCTGATACCACTGTTGGGTTTTGAGCATTCTAACACTCCTAAGTGTACATGCAACCCTAAATACCTTGGATCTATGTTTTCTCTTAATTATACATGCAAATAAGAATATCCAAGGTATTGTCCTAATCTATCATACAAAACATGAATATAACAAGATAGAATACATACCTCTTGGATGTAGAAAGTCTTCATGAAGCTTGAGTGCCTAGCCCCAATAGTGTGGAAGCCTCAAATGGAATCACAGTTATCAAAACACTTAGAATAACTTGAGAGAGTTCTACACTACATGAAATCGGCTAGCCCTCTCTAGAATAATCCTAGTGGCCGATTTTTGTCATGAATAATATCATTATATAGTGTTACAATTAGGGTAAATCCTTAATTGTCATGGCTTTCCATTTCCTTGGATCCATGGGTTCAAATACACCATGGAGCACCCATGGACCATCCTATGGGTTTTAGCCCAACTTGATTATCCATGGAGCATTAGCCCACTATATAAGTATGGATGATTTACACAATCAACCCATATATTTAATTAGTCTTCTTTTTGATCACTTAATTAATCCTAGATTAATTCTTGATCAATACTAATTAAACAATCTTATTATTCTTATTATTAATATACTAGAACTTATAATATATTAATAACCATAAGTGTCTTATTTCTCTCATTATAGTCTATCCAAGTGCATGAAGGTTTGCAACCCAAATGGACCATGCCGGGTCGGGTCAAGTCTTACCAATTATAGTTATGGACTTAGACATTAATCCAACACGGTTAACCACACACGCTCCATTGATCTATAACAAACATTAAGTCACCCTTCGTGATCCTTACTAGTCCAAGTTAGTGTGCCGGTTAACCACACAAGCTCCACCAACGACTTGGTAAGGTACAAAGTGTGAATTCCATGGGCTAGCACCAAATTCACATTTTTCCTAAAGTAATTAAGATTGGGAATTATATACAACATTTAGTTACTTTATAATATTCATTATACTTTTAATGAGAATTTAAAGTCATTGTCCTTCCCGTTCGGCTAAGGACCCTCCACCGATCAAGCAAGCGATGGGTGAGAGTGGGCACCCATTAAGTTGCCATTTTATAGGCAACAACCTTATACCCACCTTATACACCGACTTCGTGAATGAGGCCTACTAACGGTAAAACGACTTGTTCTTATACATATATATATATATATATATATATATATATATAATAATTAACCATTAATCTTATAATAGTATAAGGGTAGAATTTTAACTTTTAAAACTTCTAAGGTATGGAATTAAAGTTTGTGTGAGACTTTACAAATTCCAAAACTTGAGGGCAAGTTTTGAACAATTCATAAACTTTTGGATATTCATAACTTATGAGTTTTAATTAAGTGTTTAATACTTTTAATGAAGAGTCTCTTGGAAATCCATAACTTGAGGACAAGTTATGAAGTCCATAAAAGCATTTATTAGAAAAACTCTTCAAAAGTGTAACTTATGATTTCTTAAAAAAAACATTTAAAAGAAAAACTTTTGGAATTCCATAACTTGAGGACAAATTATGAATTCAATTAAAACACATTAAGATCAAGAATTAACTAACAAACAATTTGCAAATAATTCCTATGATCTAACAAAACTCATATGAACATGAACATCCACATCAACAATTTGAAGAATCATATGAACACATATAAACTTGAAATTTTGATTATAACTTTGAAATTAGTCCACCATCATCATTACCACATCAAAAACAGGTTTTATAAGATCAAAACAGTTTAAGGTAATGATGACCAATTCCAATATCAAAACTTGAAAATCTGCACTCAGGCCTGCCAACTCGTCGAGTGCATGAACTGACTCAGCGAGTTGGTTGAATCTACACATGGACTCGGTGAGTCTGCTGTGCAGAATGCAGTTTTTCAACATTTTTCAGCAATTTGCATCGAGTATTCAAGAAAACAAGCCTAGGCTCTGATACCACTGTTGGGTTTTGAGCAATCTAACACTTCCTAAGTGTGCATGCAACCCTAATAAACCTTGGATCTATGTTTTCTTCTAAAATACATGCAAATAATAACTTCCAAGGTTTCTTCCTAACTAGCATAGCATAAGGATTATGAATCATAAAACTACTAGTAGAAATACATACCTTTTGATGATGGTTGATTGTTTGGAGTTTGAGAGCCAAGCACCAATAGTTTGAATGCCTCAAATGGAATCACAAATCACCAAAAATGTATGGAAAACTTTGAGAGAGTAGTATACTTTCTTGTGGAATCGGCCACCACTAAGTCTCACACAACTAGTGTCATTTCTTGCATCATATGCTTCTTTATATAGTGTGCATGGTTAGGGTGAAACCCTAACAACCCATGTCTTTTCTTTTCCAAGGATCCATGGGTTAAAAGCTCCATGGATCATCCATGGACTTCCATATTAGCTTAGCCCATTAACAAATGAGTATTAGCCCACACTATATAAAATATAATAGCCCATAATTTAATCAGTCTTCTTTTTAATCTCTAAATTAATTCATGATTAATTTAAGACTAAAACTAATTAAATAACATGACTTCATATTAATATATTATAACTTATAATATATTAATAAATCGTAAGTATATAATTCTCATAAAATTATCCATAAATCGTTTGGGTGAAGTGCAAACCAAATGGACCATGCCGGATCGGGTCAAGTATATACCAAATAAGTTATGGACTTAGACACCTTATCCAACAGAGGGGCCCACATATATCGCTTTTATCCCGAAGGTAAAAGGAATGGATAAACTTCGACTCATATGGCTTGTTCTACTACTTGTTGAATCATACACAAAGGCACGTTTTATAACATCGAGTTACCAATGCATTTTCGTGCAATCAGTGTATGACCAACTCATAGTAACAACTCATATCTCTAGGTTTGAAGAATATAAGATAATATCGTCTCATGATCACTCATGATAAATCCATGAAGTGATTCCAATGAGCGCGGGTTGAATCCAATACTCAGAACTTATGAGCACTCATGAGTGTTGTAGCCCTTTGTCCAACATCTTAGACCTCTACAAGCCAACCCATGACAGTCTTAATTCATATCTACTTCCAACATATGATCGACTGTGGATGGTTTGAATAACTTAGTCATCCAGAACAATGACCTAGTTTATTCTGGAAGTCAAAACATGCAAAATGAAACACAAGAATAATTGAATCAAATATGGTATCAAAACCTATGAACATAAATAAAGCACCTTTTATTTATCACCATATGATTACACATTATTCATTGTATACTGTTTCAACTATCAACTTTATTCTTGAATTTAAAACAATAGTTGTCCCATGCTCCAAGCATGTACACTATGTTTTCTAAACACTAGTCATGCCATACACCAAGTATGCATACTATGTTTGTCTATGATCTTTACTTTGTGAAATAGATTAATTGAACATAACTCCAATGATCCTGTTTTCATAGTCCCAAATCCTTACTGCAAATGCAAGAATTCCAAATTCATGCCATTTACTGAAATCTGTTAGATTCTAAACTTATATGCATTGATCCTCTTGTAATGATTATGCACAAAGTCAGAAAGACTTGACAACAAACATTACAGAGCATTACAAAGGAGATCAACTCCTTGGAAACATCTTTCTTGTATTAAGTTTCCTAATCTTACACAGATTGAATAATTTCTAACTTTGAAACATTTCCATATTCCATTTTGACTATCACTTCTTAACAAGAGTTGCCTCCTTACAGATTATGTCAATATGGTCCTTCCAGAATTATCACTATACTTCCAACTGTCCTTGAGCAACCAATCTTTGGTAAACCTTAGATTGTCCTCGACAATTTTTTAATCCTTTTTGTCATATCCAATTCTAGACCTTTTCCCTTCTTAATGCCCCAGGCATTTGGAAAATTTTAGAAATGATGAATATAGCACATGCAATCGATCCTATATCCGAAGCATATGGGACATGATTCATGATGTCTCACATAAACACTAAACCAGTCTTTTGCTATAATATTTCCATTTCAATTTGCCAAGTTCTCATAATTCATATTATGAAAGGGGATGTTGTAATCATAATCGAATTTTAGAACGCAAATAATGGACCCATATATTAGAATTTTCTTATGTTGAGCCATTCCAAGATAACATTCATATATATACTTGACTAAATACGATTAAAACCTCAATCTAAGCTTTTATATTTGAGATGAAGTATAATTTCCTTTCCCTTAATTATAGTAAAACAACTTTTTCACAATTGAAACCTTTTGTTTTCTATAATTAGCATTGCTAACTTGCAACCTTTATCATAATTATCATGCTTCCACTAACATGATGATTATTCGCATAACACTTATGCTCCCACTAGCTTTGACATGTACTCAGAAATCAGTTGAACTTCTAGAAAAAATAATACTTTATTGACTTTCTTACCAAAGTTCAGATTTCTGATACTAGATTGCTTTGATAAAACTTTATCAATATCATACAACTTATCTTAGATAGCTCACAAGTGTGTCTAAACAATTTCAGAACTATGAAAAGGGATGTCGTAATCATAGTCTCAATTGTTTAGACCTTTGCCACTTCTCACAAGTCCATGTTAGTGTGTCGGTTAACCACACAGCTCCACTAACGACTTTGAGAATGCAAATATCACAATTGCTATCTACTTTAAATCTACTAGGTGGAAGTGTTTCCTCGCCATCATTTTCATGAATCAGAGAGAAACCTTATGACCCATAGATTTAACAGTTTATGTGTTCTTATCCATGTGAATTGTCAAAACCATAGTCACAAGACAAGGATAATGACAAATCCAAATTCATATGGACTGAACTCAATCTTAATTTCTTGCCACCTGGTAGCTCAAGGGCCTGTCATTGCTTCCAAGTTGTTGTGCAACCAATTGAGAACTCTAAGAACTCATATGCAAAGCCAACTTTAACTGGAATGGGCACAGAATATGTCAACATGATAGGTTATAAACCTCAAGTCGTGTGCTAGTGAAGAACTTCATGTTTTATTCTTTATTAGTTCTTGAGACTTTCAAGACCTTTAAGACTCTCACTGTCCTCTTGACATATAAGACTTTCTTGTCAAATATTCAATAGATAGTGTGGATTATAATCAAGACAAACACTTCACGCAATTGGCCTTAGTTGGTCTTTGTTTTATCCAAAACATCACAACTTACCAATTTCAAATGTACAAGAGTAGAAAACTTTTACTCTTACATTTGATAAGTGTTTTGGAACGAAGTACGAATCATCTTCTTGATTTAACCACTTCAACAATTCATAACTCCTCTTCTTAACTATCAGAATGCACTTAGACAATGAATTGTGATAAGGTCTCAACATCATTAAGATGGTCTTAAAACATGATACTAAAGTATTCTCCCATCTTTTCAGATTTGAGAAATTTTATCTTTCTACCTAAATTGATTCTTCTTATTCGCTTTGTCATACATTGGAACCTTTTCCAATGTCTCAGAATTACACTTAAGCTTTTAAGTATAACCATATTTACTGAGCTATAGTAAATTATGACGAATAGTCTTATCGATCTTTTGTGGTGGACTCTGACCAGTGCACAAGAATGTGTACCCGATCCCTTAGTCCTTCACTTGACTCACACATCCATGTGAACAAGTAGTTAGTCTTAATTTTTCCAATGCTCGAAAGTTCTCATTCATCATGCTATACAACTTCCATGATTCCAAGTTTCTATCCAATTGAAACTTGGGTGATGAGAATCTTTCCTTATTTGGTAAATTTAGACACTACCAAAAATGAAAGAATCAAATTCATATTTCCACTCTTGCTCTTAATGGAATCTTATAAGCAACATAGATTTTCACAAATGCCATTGTAAGGATATTTTAAAATAAATAAAATCAAAAGATTTACCTTTTATTTTAAAACTTTGCAGAAAAACTTATCCTTACAATCCATATGAAAACTTGTTATCTATTCCTAAGCAAAATATCGTAACTCCTAAGAAGTAGCTCAAGAATTCGATCTTCAAACTATGCGATAGAAATCCATCTACGCGATCAAATTCAACATATTCTTTCTTTAAGTTTCTTCACTTTTCTTTGATTCTTAAAACATCAACATGTGACCCAGTCACATCATGTATCAAGAATCTCAGAATAGAAACTTAGCAGAGTTAGATAGT
This sequence comes from Lactuca saligna, assembly GCF_052625555.1. Classification (NCBI taxonomy): domain Eukaryota; kingdom Viridiplantae; phylum Streptophyta; class Magnoliopsida; order Asterales; family Asteraceae; genus Lactuca; species Lactuca saligna. Next base: position 121,894,409 of record NC_136422.1, read on the forward strand.
GGACTTTACTTGGTGTAGAGTCAAACTTATTAACTTTAACATCCTTAGGTAAATTTAGCAGCTTCGCAACCAATGCCCCTTTCTTTGGCAATATAAACATATGGACCCTTTGGTAATGGGACTATCTTAGACTTAGATTTTCTCTTTACCATTTGGTCAACCGATTTGACTATGGCCGATCCCTTTCTATTGGGAAGAGAATGCTTTTTCTGGATTTCCAGTGTCATCATTATCAATGTCCATAAAGTTTTTAGGAAGTTGATCTTAGCAAATAGATAAGATCATTACGGGTCTTGTCATAGTCTGTTTCATAGGTGTTCCAAAAGAACTCACTATGTGACTTAGAAAGTAGTTGAGCCACCAACTTTCTCAAGACTTTGACACCCAACTCTCCCGGCTTGTCAATATGTTACTACATCTCCAAGATGTGATCACACATAGACCTTTTCTTGCCAATAGGGCTTGAGTGACCTTAAACATTTCAGGAACTTGTGGGTTAGGGAGAATAATTGGAGGAGGTAAAAGAAGTATGATTTCCATGGGACATCATCTTCATTTAGGAAAGCTTGTTTCAAGATATTTGGGAAGATCATAAATGTCTAAACCAGACATCTTTTGGGAGATGTTCAAGATAGTTGATTTAAAGTCCTTAATATAACATCGAATATGAAATAGTAAGGCTAGAACCCAACACAATACTTTTATAACTTGGAAGTGGGATGCCGTAATCCAAGCAATAAAATATTTGAAGGTAGGCGAATGACGATTCACCAATTTTCACCATGAAAACGAAATATATATTATTAGGTTTTAATTGGTTTTTGAAATTCCTAGATCTTTGAGATTCATTGAACTGTTCAATGGCATGTTTCTATCTCGAGTGTGCCCTTCAGGTTTTGTGACTGGGATGCCGAGGATCATAAAACAAGGTGTGAAGTAACCATGCAAATTACTTGGTACCCTTAAGTGTTTACCTCTCAATCGATGTGTTGGTTAACCACACACGTTCCATCGATACTATGATAAACATTAAGTTACCCTTTGCCTACCTTGTTAAATACGAGTTGGTGTGTCGGTTAACCACACACGCTCCACTAACCGACTTAAACAAAGTGCAAAGTGTAATTTCATGGATTAGCACCTTATTCACTTTTTCCTAAGTAACTAAGATTGGGTATTTATAAAAGGTTTAGTTACTTAGTATTTATCATTAATACTTTTAATGAAGGGAGAATTATAGTTCTTGTCCTACTCGTTCGGCTAACGACCCTCTACCGGTCAAGGAAGCGGTGGGTGAGAGTGGACACCCATTAAACTGCCATTTTATAGGCAGTAACGTTATACCCCCTTATAGACCGGCTTCGTGAATGAGGCCTACTAACGGTAAGACTGACTTTGTTCTTATACATACATATATATATATATATATATATATATATATATATATATATATATATATATATATATATATATATATATATATATAAGTATTAACTATTAATATTATAATAGTATAAGGGTGTATTTTAAACATTTAAAATACTTCGTGGTTTAATCTATTAATTAAGTTATACCTTAATTTAATTAAACTTAAACCATGTCTTTATGGAATTATTAACTCTTTTAATTAGACATTTTAATTAATTTAATGAAGTCCCTAAAGTTTGAACTTTAACTTTTAAAATTCTTGGGTTTGGAATTAAAGTGTATATGGGGTTTGACTTTACAAATTCCAAAACTTGAGGACATGTTTTGAACAATTCAAAAAACTTATGGTTTCCATAACTTATGAATTATAAACCGGTTTAATGGAAAAAAAAACCCTTCAAGTTCCATAACTTGTAGACAAGTTATGGAAGACTTTAAAAGCATTAAAAAAAATGTGACTCTTCATTTTTTTCATAAATTATGGAAATTTTATGAGTTTTAAAATTCATAAATGTGACTTTTCATGTAACTTGAGGACAAGTTACAAAAACACATATTATGAACAACTTCAAGATTAATTTGGATTGAAAACAACTATCTCATTATTTTTCCTATTAATCTAAACAAACTCATAAACATGAACATTCATAATCAACATTTTTCAAGAATCATATAAACATGTATAAAACTTGAAACTTTGATTATTATCATTTTATTTGGATGAGAATAAACATTACCATAGTATCAAAAAACAAATTTTATGAACAAAAACACTTTGCGGTAATGATTCTAATCCAAAACAGGCCAAAAAACTTGAAGATAAGCTGTCAGGGGGTCTAACTCGTCGAGTGCATGAACCAACTCGATGAGTTGGATGAATTTGTTCATGGACTCATCGAGCCCATCACTGGACTCGTCGAGTCTGCTGTCCCGACAGTAAAAAATTCAATTTTTTCAGTTTTTTCCAGCAACTTAAATCAACTATAATTGAAAACAACCCATGGCTCTGATAACACTATTGGGTTTTGGTATACTATAACATCCTATGGTGCAAATATGTAACGCCCGTAGATCCGGGCTAGTCAATTTAGAGGCAATAGGCGTCGAAAACGACTTTCGACAAAAGATTATTTAGAATAAATAATCTTAACCAAGTTGTGGAATATGTTTCAAGGTTTCCATACATATAAAGAATGCCGAAATTCGAGTTATAACGAAGAAGTTATGGCCCGTCGAAGTTTCGCGACGGAACCAGCACGGCATCGGGAAGCGTAAATAGTGAATTTACGATAGAAGACTTTTTAGCCTTAGCAACCTAAACAAAAGTTGTAGAATATGTTAAACTAAGAACATCAATAAAAAGAACGTCCAAATCTGACTTCGTATGAAGAAGTTATGATTTTTCTAAGATTCGGCTTAGCAGTGCACGACCCGAAACTCGAATTTTAGTTCGAGCGGTTTTTGGCTTATGTGACCTAAATGAGAGTTGAAGATCTCATTAATAGGAACTCAACGGTAAAAAGACAGACGAAAACGGAGTCCGTGTGAAGGAGTTATGAATTCTTCGCGGTCATTTAACAGTCTAAACGCCTCCTACTGTTAAATTTGAGATCGGTCGAGAATTAGCCGACGGAGTCTAAATGAAAGTTGTAGATCTTGATTTTACCTACATGTGGATATAAAGAACGTCGAAAACGGAGCTCGTATGCAAAAGTTATGATTTTTCTAAGTTTGAAGGCTGATACGTGATAGGGGGTGACGTGGCACCACCAGAATTGGACACGTGGCACCACCAGAAGGCCACCACATGGACCAACTCGGTGAGTAGGTCCCCCCTACTCGGCGAGTAGGCCAGTCAGCACCCCTATAAATAGAGGTGCCGGGTTCCATTCATTCTCACACCTTCCAACTTCTCTTTCTCTCTCTAAACTCTCTCTCTAAGCCTCCCTAACCCCCTAAAGCCTAGGGTAACTCCCTAGCACGAGGCGGAAGCCCCGGAGCGCCCGACGGCTCCGAGAAAAGGGTCTTTCGGCTCGGAAACGCTGCTCCAGCGAAGCCCGGTTTTCGAGAAAACCCGCTGTAAGTGAGCTATGCCTACGCTATCTTTAGTATAACTTATGTTTTAATATAGTAACATTATTAGGAACTTATAATGAGTATTTGGGCTATTATTATGAGTTATATTGAGTGTTATTTAACGCTTGTATAATAATAATAATAGTCAGACTATTAGTTTGTCGCGGGTATCGTTAGACTAAACCCTAGTGGTATTAATACTAGGTTTTATCGAAGGAATTTGCTTTGAGAGTATCAAAGCGTTGTGATGAGATTAATAAACCTTTTAATCTTTGAAGATCGATAAGATCTTGAACAGGTTATGAAAACAATGACGATATAAACACAGTAAAATTATGGAACAAGAATGAATCAAACGTGTTGAATGATTAAAACAAAATCCTCAGAAGAGCTCGATTAAGAAGATCAACTGTAGAGGATTGGAAGGTTACAAGTATGATCAAAGAAACCTTTAGTCGTCTGGAAAATATTGTATTCTCAGATCTCTAAAACCTTAACCTAATATGCATGCAAGCATAAGCTTATATACAAAGCATAAAAGACACACGGTTGGACAGGCCCAAACCGTAATACAAAGAATTATAAACAAACGAGCCCAAAAGACGCAATCTTCTAAGCCCAACAATCTCCCCCTTTGCGTCAATTTGGGGCGAGATCTTCACTCTGTCTTCAAAGCAGATGGCTTCTTTACCGTTTGAAAAATTTTCGGTATCAAAGCTAGAATATGATGCCTGAAGGTAATATACCAACGAAGCATATCTGTAAAGTTCTTCTTATCTGCTGTTGTATTCTGTTTGCATCGGTGAATGATATTGATGATGTGCTCCAGACACTCTGTAGAGAACAGATGCTTGTCTACCAACGCAAACAGAAACTTGTGCTTATCCCCCCTTGTGAACATAACTGTCAGATTGGAAGAATCAATCTGCCCCAACTTCATTTTATGGACATCTCCGGTTTTGGAAGTGGGCTTGACAGTCGGTTTCTTATTCATCACCTTTGCTATTTCCTGATCCATAGTGGCCAGCTCATGGACATAGGAAGCCAACATTCTTTTAAGATGAGAAAGAATTGGTTCATATTCTCTCTGGTTGGAGAGAAGAATGTTGTATAGCAAGATCCAATCGTGGGGGTTCAGACTGGGAAGATCTGCCAGAGAAATAAGATGTTCGGTGTTGGCAGTTCCACTGTTGATTTTGAAATTGACGTTTACAAATTTCCCAGCCTGGGTTGGTTTCAGTACCTTGACTCTAATAATTTTCTGGGCACTCCAAGTCAAGTACTGAGGTTGACCGAATTTCAGATAGAAATCGATAAGCTCCCTGTCAACCTTCGGGTTCGGATGAGGGACGTTTGTAGTGACATCAAAGCAGTGAAAAGTGAAGGCTTTACGCGTAATGGGCATGTCGAACTGCGAGTCTTTGGAATTTTCACACTCAAAAGATGCAATCGGTTCCAACCAATAAATAGAAGGAAACTCAATTGCTTGAGTGATGAGTGTGTCTCTGTCCCAATCTGGGAACAGAGTCTTTTTAGCTTGAATAGCCTCCTCATCCTCCCGGATTTTCCTTTCTCTGGCTTCTGCCTCACGAGCTATCTTCAATGTTTCATCAAGCTCTCTGTCCCGTTTCTTGCGTTGAAGAGCTTCAGTAATGGTTTCATCTGATTCTGATTCGCTCTCAACTTGGACATGTTTACCAGAACCCGAAGCTACATTACCCTTCGGTTCTGTTTTGGACATACCTTCCTCTCCCCCTTGTCTCGGAAGAACAGGCTTCTCCGAGACACCCTTCATTTCACTTAGGATAGTGATTGCCGGAAGGAGTTTCGCCTGGAGATGCTGACGAATAGTGAGGGTTAGGAAGGGATCATGGGAGTCAAGAACACCGGTTAACAGATTTTTAACGTCACCAGCGCAACTCTGAAGAACTGCCCGTTGAGTTTGAAGCAAAGTGATTTCTTGTTGTGCCTGGGCCAGTTGAACCTTCTGTAAGTCAATAGTTGCCTGGTGCTTGATAACTTCTTCCTTCAGGGTGCTCTCGGCTGCCAAAGAGGCAAAACGTGAATCCAAAGATTTGAGAAGTGAAGTGGATTCAGTTTTGAGGTCAGCACGCAGAGCCTCAAATTTCCTGGTTTCTCCCTGAAGGGTGGCTGTGAACGAGTCTACTGACGCTTGAAATTTGGAAGCATTTGAGTCAGCATGAGCCTTGAGAGAATCAAGAAAGATCTGAGTTGTATGAACAACCTCAGAAACTTCCTTAGTGGCTTTGGAGCATGAGGCCGCTGAATTCTCTACAACGTCAGTAGAGCGATCCAAAGCTTCGGTGTAAGTCTGGATCGCTGACTCGATAAAAGCCTTCAGCACAGCACCCCCATATGCTTTACTGTCAGCCAGCAGACTGTCGAGTTTTGCGTGAATCTCTTGAAGTTGCTGACTTGACACAGGGGTATCTGTATCGGTGTCGGTAGGGATCCGGTAAGGGCTGTAATAGATGGAATCAAATTCATCATCATCACCCCCTAGGGTAGCACCGGAGTTGGAAGATGGAGAAGGGGAGGATTGAAGATTGATGACCAGGGTTTCAACCACAGAAGCAGCCCCCGTATCAGATACGTTGACTGTTACTGGTGGTTGGGTTGTGGTTATGGTGATAGATTCTGTGATAATAGGTTGGGAGATAGAAGATGAAGGTTGAGAAATGGTGAAGGGAATAGTGGTTTCGGTTGTGGTTTGGGGAATTGATGTTGGAACAGAACTTGAGATGTTCTGTTTGGGTGATTGGGTTGGGGTTGGAAATTTTGGGGAAGAAAGAGGGGAAGGAGATTTGGTAATTTGGGGAGATTTAGGTGGGGTAGGTGAGTTTTGTGGAGACGAAACGGGTGCAGTTTCGGGTTTAGGATTAACGGCTGGTGGGGTAGGTGAGTTTTGTGGAGACGAAACGGGTGTAGTTTCGGGTTGAGGATCAACATCTTCTGTTTCGGATGGTGCATTCTGTTTTGATTTAGAAGGAGATCCTTTGGCTCTTTTAGCCATCTTCTTAACCTTTTTCGTTCTGGGCTGAGAAGGTTCCTCTGCCTCGGATTTGCGTTTGGAGGACCTTCTCTTTTTCTCCGTTTGGGGTGCGGGTTCCTTCATCTCAGCCTTCTCCTTGTTGCTCACTCTTTTGCCCCGGTTAGCAGGCTGATCCAGAGCCTCAAGAGCTGCACGTTGTTCCTCGGAAAGAACCCTAGGAGGCAGGGGGGTTCTGGAGCTGTAGTCCGCCATAATCTTGCTGTGGGGCGTGACGCATCTGTACATGGACTCAGGGATTAGTCCATAGTGGAGGAACTTACTTGGATCTGAGAGAATGATTTTCTTGGTGTGGTATGTGGCAATTGAAGCCATAAGAACATCCTTCATGACAGGGATGTCAAGAGAATCAATGGCTCTCCTGGTGATGAGGGTCCAAAACCTGGCGCATGAAATTTCTGAGTGCCTTGCGGTAGTGTTGAGACTCTGAACCACTTGAGACCAGAGAATTGACCCATAGTCAAGATTGATGCCGTTGTAAAGCCCGTACAGCATTGTAAGAAATCCTTTGCTGGTGGTGTCGGAACCACCACATCGCTCCGCTAAACCCTTAATTAAAAGGGTAAGCAATCCATTCCACTGAGATGGAAGACATGATTTCTTGACTTTGGCAATAGATGTTAGAACATCTGTATATCCCATCTCGTACATCATCTTAAAGATCTGGGCGGTTGTGATGAAGTCTGGAGAGATGACAGAAGCATCCACGGCAAGCCCTAGAAGAGAGCAAAACCGTGTTTTGGAAACGGAAGTCTTCTTGTCGTGAATAGAGAAGTAGATACGGTCTTTGTTTCTGTCGTAGCTAGCGGTGGTGTAGACTTGAGATAGCAGGGACATAGGAACTGCCTCCACCTGCGTTAATGCCAATACCAATGGGGAATATTTGAGGCATTCCACCACGTAGAGCATATATGAGTCATAGACGAATGGAGACAACTCTATGATCATGTTCTGATTTGGTTTGATTGCAAGAAAAGAAGAAGAAGCCGATTGATCGTGAGCAGAAGAAGAAGTCGCCATTGTTGAGTTTTTGGAAGAAGATGAACAGTGCAACTTTATCAGAGAGATAATGCTTTGAGAGGTAACTGCCAAAGAACACGATCACGTCTTATTTATACCGTTCTCAGGAGAGAGAAAATCGTGATGATGAGGAACCCAAAACGTCGCCTGAAAAAGCGCGATTAGAAGTTATGGTGTATTCAATGAAGACGTCAGCACACGTGGGGTTGAAACGAATCCTTTGCACGCGCCCAAATCTTTTTCGTACCGTTTGAAATCCCTTGTGCCCTTGTTTGGTTACAACTGAAACTTAGAACCATGTGCCAAACATCAATTAGAATGTGGGGAAAAAAAATTCCATGCATAAGAGTGTGAAAGACAAGGAAATAAATCAAATGTGTTTGGAAGTGCGTGTTGTCTAAATGAAAGACAGAAGGCAGAAGATTCCGGGCAAGAATCGCGTCCTTCAGAGTCAAGAGAGACCTGAAGTGTTTGTGTGGTTTCCCGAGAAATACGATCAGTTGTCTTTAGAGAAACAATGAAAGGCGTCTTCTGTTGATGGCTAAGAGGTGGCTGAACTCAAACCAAACATTAAGTCTTGACATAAAACTAAGTGTTGGTAGAGTTACCTGTGAGACCGATGTGATCTGTTGAACAGGTAGGAGGGAAGTATTTCGTGATGGGAATGATATAGACAGAAATCTCAAAATAAATTAAACTGGATCTCTTTGGGAAGAAATGTCTTAGGACAAGACAGTTTCATAAAAGATCACTCATAAAAAAAAGATTTCCAAGTAAAAGCTTGAGTTAATTACTCACCGTCAATTCATTTTAGGTGTTGGATTTTGGGTTTCACTCAGAACGTGGTAATCGAATCTAAGATCATGAACTCAGATGTTGTGCAACCATAAGCCTCAGTGGTAAAGACCGAGAGCATCAAGGGTTACTTTGGGGAGCGAATGTAAGTGAAGAAGTTGAAGAGATGGTTAAGAGACCGAACGTACCTTCTGCTACATAAATGGGACAAAGCAGAGCAACTCATGTTTCAGATGAGTAAAAGAAGGTAGCTCTAGACCGAATATGAGAGAATAGCCTGATTGGGAAGAAACGATAGGTATTGATCGAATCATTAAGGCATGCTCAAGGTCATAGAGGCTTGAGACAACATACAGCAGCATGCTTCTAGGGACGTCTAACTAGTCTTATAAGAGAAAAACATACCTGGATGAACGTTCCATAAGGAGATACTTGTATTCACTTGAGCAAGAAGTACATATACTAGAAATATGAAATATTTTTGAAATTTTGAAATTTACTTAGAGATAAATAAATACTGAAAGACAAAATATTTTTGTTAATTTTTAATTTTCTGAAAAAGAAATAAAAACAGAAAGATAAAATATTTTTGTTAAATTTGAATTTTCTGAAAAAGAAATAAAATAAAATAAAATATAGACAAAGAAAAGAAGCAGAGATTTGGAAGAACCGAGCGGTTTGATTGAATGAGCGCCTATATTGTAGAGGCAGAGAGAGACCGAGCGATCTGGTTGATTTGGTTCCGTTATGTTACTAGAGCAGAGAGCAACAGAGCGTTCTGTTAGGTTCGGTTCTTTGATTTTACCAGAGCAGAGAGTAACCGAGCGGTCTGATTGATTCGGTTCCTTGATTTTACCAGAGCAGAGAGCAACAGAGCGGTCTGTTAGGTTCGGTTCTTGAATTTTACCAGAGCAGAGAGCAACAGAGCGGTCTGTTAGGTTCGGTTCTTGAAATTTACCAGAGCAGAGAGCAACATAGCGGTCTGTTAGGTTCGGTTCTTTGATTTTTTTTTTATTTTTTTATTTTTTTTTATTTTTTTTTAAATAGAGACATGAGGATTTGGGACCGATTCTGCAACCATCATGCCTAAGCCTTGCAATATCTGATTGAATGATGCTTCAGGAAGAGCTTTTGTAAAGATATCAGCCAGCTGATCAGTGGTTCTTACGAAGTGAACTTCGACATTTCCATCTTCCACATGATCTTTGATGAAGTGATACCTTAGTGCTATGTGTTTGGTTTTGGAGTGTTGCACTGGGTTATGACAGATTCTAATTGCACTTTCAGAGTCACAATATAGTGGGATCTTCTTCATATTGAGTCCATAGTCTCGAAGTTGACTTTGGATCCAAATCACTTGTGATGTGCATGATGCAGCTGCAATGTATTCTGCTTCGGCTGTGGATAGTGACACGCATGTCTGTTTCTTGGATTGCCAGCTAACTAACTTCCCGTCAAGAAATTGACATCCACCGGTCGTGCTTTTTCGGTCGAGTCCACATCCTCCAAGGTCAGCATCAGAATAGGCTTGAACGAAGAAGCCTGAGTTGGATGGATACCAAAGACCTAAGGAGGTGGTTCGCTTGAGATATCGTAGGATGTTCTTCACTGCAAGCATGTGAGGTTCACGAGGGTTTGCCTGAAATCGAGCACAATAACACACAGAAAACATGATATCAGGTCTGCTAGCAGTAAGATACATTAACGATCCAATCATTTGACGATAGAGCGTGATATCAACAGCTGGTTTGTCTAGAGATGGGGTAAGCTTAGTGCCGAACGCCATTGGGACTTTGACTTTTGAGTCTCCCATCATACCGAACTTTGCTAGGAGAGTCTTCGTGTAAGCTTCCTGATTAATAAAGATGCCTTCGGGTCCCTGTCTTATGTTTAAACCAAGGAAAAAGTTAATAGGACCCATTGAGCTCATTTCAAACTTAGTCTCCATCAGCTTTCTGAATTCAGCCGTTAAGCTTGGATTCGTGGAGCCAAAGATGATATCATCGACATAAATTTGAACTATCATAAGGTGGTTACCTTCCTTTTTGCGAAAGAAGGTTGGGTCAACTGAACCTTGTTTGAATTTAGACATCTTTAAAAATTTTGTAAGCGTTTCATACCAGGCTCTCGGAGCTTGTTTAAGGCCGTACACAGCTTTATCCAGAATATAGCAATGATTTGGATGCTTTTCGTTCACGAATCCAGGAGGTTGCTCTACGTACACCGTCTCTTCAAGTTCTCCATTGAGAAATGCACACTTGACGTCCATTTGGAAAACCTCAAAGTTCTTGTGAGCAGCATAAGCTAGAAATATTCTAACAGATTCTAGCCGAGCTACTGGAGCGAAAGTCTCTTCGTAGTCTATCCCTTCCTCCTGACAATATCCCTTTACCACCAGACGAGCCTTGTTCCGTATAACATTACCTTCCTTGTCCATTTTGTTCCTAAAAACCCATTTGAGACCAACAACCGAAGCATCTGGAGGAGTTGGAATTAGGCGCCAGACTTTGTTTCTTTCAAATTCGTTCAACTCGTCTTGCATTGCTTGAACCCAATCAGAGTGGTCGAGAGCAGTGTTAACTGTCTTTGGTTCAACTTTTGATACGAAAGAATTGAACATGCAAAACTCTACCTTTGAAAATAAGGAAGTTTGTTTTTCCTTCAGTTGGGATCGGGTCAGAACTTTTTCAGATACATCCCCAACTACTTGAGATACAGGATGATCTCTGGTCCATTTGATAAGAGGAGGATAATTTGGATCAACGGTTGGGTCTAATTCGGCATTGATTATTTCTTCTAGTTCAGATTGGCTATCATAACCGAGTGTCACATCGTCATGTTCTACCTCAGTTGGTGTACTTTGGAAGATATGAGGTTCGTGTGATTCTAGTGAGCCTGAGCTTGCTGGTGTTGAGATCCCTTCGGTTGAAGTTGTGGAATTTGGCTCCCCCTGGACTTGAGCGTTTGGCTCCCCCTCGACTTGTGTGCATGGCTCCCCTTCGACTTGTGTGCATGGCTCCCCCTCGACTTGAGCACTTGGCTCCCCCTCGATTTGAGCTTCGTTGGAAGGAGAGTCGTTACAGATTGATTCTTCTTCATACATTCTCCTTGCAGCATCTTCAACAATCTGCTCCATGTGATCAACTTTGTTATCTGCTGCACCAGCTTCAGAAAGTGAAGCATTCTCTGGTTCGTCAAAGAGCTCCAGAAATGTCTCGAATAGATTAGCAACCGAGACTGTAACCATGCCATTTGGAGGAAAGATTTCCCCAGTGATATTTTCTTTAGCCTGCAGCTTCTTGACATAGTTGTCGTCAAAGGTCACATAATACGTCTCTTCAATTTTTCTTGAACGCTTGTTTAGGACCCTGTATGCCTTGGATGTGAGAGAGTAACCCAGGAAAATTCCTTCGTCGGCTTTGACATCAAACTTGTTGCGGTGTTCTTTAGAGTTGAAGATGAAACACCTTGAGCCGAACACATGAAAAAATTTCACATTTGGCTTCCTGTTGTTCAAATTTGGCTGTGGAAGGACTCCAGCAAACACCTTGGATGTGAGAGAGTAACCCAGCAAGTACCTCCAACCAGTTGAGATACACTAATGAGGTTGTGTTGGAGTCCTTCCACATAAGCCACCTTCCTTATAGAGAAGTCCCCATTGGTTATCATCCCGTATCCCTTTATGGTGCCGAAAGAATTGTTTCCGAACTTGACATTGCCACCATTTGCAAGCGATCTGTACTCCCTAAGCTCTTCTTTCCTCCCTGTCATGTGACGTGAGCAGCCACTATCAATGTACCATTCTTCATCAAACTGCTCGTCACTTATAACCTGCAAAATTTAGAGAGATTTAGGAACCCAAAGTTTCTTGGGTCCACGTGAGCTTTGCATGGAAACAGGAGCAATGAGAGAGATATCAACAAGATAAGTTCTTTTTACGAGAGTTGTTTTATCTTTCCTTTTAATGGTGTACACTTTTATTTTGTTAAGATTAGTAGTGTTAGATTCGGTCTTTGGTGTGGATTTATTGACCTTCTGCTTCCACTTTTGCTCAGTTGATGATTGAGATTTAGAACAAAATCGATATGAAACAGAGGGTGAAGAAGAATTAGAAGAATGAGAAGAATTAGACTTAGAAGGAGACTCTAGATGACCCTTTTGTTTTTGATCATTGGAGGAACCGACCTTAGAGTTTTGTACTCTTTTGTCTTCAGAACCGAACCTTTGTGTTCGGTTGGAGCCACCTTTGGAACCGAACCTTTGGTTCTGGTTGATATCCTTTTCAGAACCGAACTTCTGCTTTCGGTTGTTATCCTTTTGTGAACCGAACCTCGGCTTTCGGTTTTTGGGACTTTCAAGCTTTTCCGCAGGAATGTTTTCATACTTTAGATTCTTGTCTTGATGAGTGAAGTATGCATTCTGGGAACGCCAGAATTGTTTCCTTTCAGAAAGGTTCTTCCGGTATCTATTGTTCCTTTCTATCTTCCTGTTCCGTATCTGAGATGGTTGATGATGAACATTTGCTTTCGTTTTTGCTGACTCCTTGACCGGTTCCATTTGAACTGCGGTAGAATTACTTTGAGTTGAATAAGCCGAAGGAATGGTTTCTTTTGGTGAGTGAACATCCTTCTGAGAAGTATCTTTTGTACCGCTAGTGCTCGGCTCACTGAAGTTATTTGGCTTATTCAATGGTTCGGGTATGTATCTTCCTTTGCTCTTCCACGAAGTTCGTTCAGATAAACCAATGGTTTCGTCTGCATTATCAATAGGAGCTTCCCAGAAGTATTCATCACAGCCATCAGCATTGTCTTTGTTTACAATGGCTGGAAGTTCAGCTGTTTGATGTTCAGTTACTCCTGTTACCTTGTATACTTGATTTGGAGTAGTCCTGACCTTTTGATACACAACAGCTTTCTCAACTAATTTCGGGGACTTTTGATGGGACAACCGAGCGAACTCTACTGAATTTTCAAAAATAAGATTCTTGTGATTTTATGGCTCGGTTTTAATAAATTCTGAGCAGTCAACCGTGTCCTCTACAGAAATTTCACTCATATTGTCGTCCTCGTTAAGCTCAGATGCATTTTCAACATCAATTTTGTTTTCTGAGCTTACTTTGGCGTTTAAAGAGTCAAATTTTTGCATGGTTTCGGTTCTCTGTTTAAGTCTGTCATTTTCATCCAAAAGATTTTTAAGCATGAGCTTGTGGTCTTTAGATTTAATGAAGGACTCAATTTTGTCCAGTCCATACATGTAGGTGGGATTTATGTCATCAGACGATATCACACTTTCACAGTTATAGGCTTCGGCATCGATTTCATCTTCCTTAAATTCTAGGAAGGGCAAAATCATGCGGTGAATTCTTTGGCCTATTTCACAATCCAAGTGGAGCTGAGTAATATTAGAATACAGACGTTTAGCAATTAAACAAAAAACATTTCGTTGTTTTAACAATTTCAAATTGTCTCTTTGCAAATAAATGTTTTCATCTTTAACTCTGACTAATTCCGATTCCTTTAACTCTATCCACATTCTCCGCTCCTCACTCTTCGATGCTGCCCTGCTCAATTGATCAGTTAGGTTAGAATTTGTGACCCGAGTTTGAGTTAAGCTACTATCTAGATGAGATATTCTTGAATTGACACTTTTTAGTTCTTTCTCATAAGAGGATGATGGTACTTTGCATGAAATAAAAACAGATTGTACCTTCTTTATCAGTTCATCCAGCTCATTGAACTGCTGGCTGAGTGGTTTGGCTGTGAAGCACATGTCCTCCTTTGCATTCTGTCCATCATGACCTCCATCGGTGTTGTATCCCCTCAATTGAGATACACCAGAAACCATAAGGCATTTACCACCACTGCCTTCTTCCTTAGACACAAACGCCTTTCCATGAGTAGGCTGTCTCACTTCCTCGTCTTCTGAGTCGGTAGACCAAACTTCCGTGCTACCGAACTCACCACCTGGAACAGAACCCTGCACAATAAAAGCATTACTAGGCGGGTTAGCAGCAGACTTCTTCTTTCTCAACTCATCTAGCCTTTTCTGCAACACAGCTTCCTCATTGTTTCGATCATCTTTCTCAGCCATTTTCTTGAGGACACAGTCCTTAGCATAATGATTTTTCCCACCACAGTAGAAACAGCTCACTCCAGAGTCGCCGTCAACCTTCGGTTCCTTCTTGTGCTCCTCAACTTTCGGTTCATTAACCACCTTTTCAGAGCTGTAACTTCCCTGCCAGTTTCGGTTTTTGTTGCTGGGAAATTTCTTCTTTATGAACCTTTTGGGATTGGATACCATCAAGGCATAATCTTCTGATGTGAGATCATATTCTTCCAGGCTGAGGTCTTCATCCTCCATGACAGCTTTACTTTTTGACAAGAGAGCCAACGAACCGAGACCAGAAACGACATTTTTCTCTTGCACAACGTTTTTCTCTTGAGACTTGAGAATTCCCACCAGTTTCGCCAAAGAGTATGATTTAAATTGCTCATGGGCTTTAACTGTGGAAACTACTGCCCTCCACTCAGACTTTAGACCATTCAGGAATGTAACCTTCTGTTCGATGAGCTTCCTTTCGATATCATGTTTGATCATCTTGCTGAGAAGATGATTGAAGCGATCGAACGTCTGGGTCACAGATTCTTCAGCCCCTTGTCTGAATTCACCGAACTCAGATAGAAGCAGAGTTTGTATAGAATGTTCGAGATCTTCGTCTGTAGAGTACAGTTCACGAAGTCTGTCCCAAACATCCTTCGCCGTCGTGCATGAGCTAACCAATCTGAATGTATCAGACTGAAGGGCGAATCGGATCAATCTTAGTGCTTTGATATTGCATTGGAACTTGTCCTTTTCATCTTGTGCTATGTCTTTCACATCCTTGAGCAAATCATTGTATTCCTTTTGAGTTTTAATGATTCTGGACGTTGCAGAATGAGAGAACGGTCCGTTTGTGATGGCTTCCCAGATCAAATACCCATTTTCCTCCGACCCAATAACGTAGTCTTCGAAATGATGTGCCCATACTTCATAATCGTTGGTGTATAAGATCGGAATCCTTGTCGTCGAACCAATGCTGTTTGAAATATTAATAACGTTTGATTGTGTCGCGTCCATTATGATCGTAAAAACCTGTTCAAAGATCAGACTTGTAATAAAGCAGATCAGGGCAAAATAATAAATATCAAGATACGTCAATAAAGAGATGACGGCTCAATAAATATTGATGATTGCGGAAAAACCCTAATGATAATCTTTTTCACAGAAAAGATGTGTATCAATTACACAGCCTCCTGCTCTGATACCAATTGATGAGATTAATAAACCTTTTAATCTTTGAAGATCGATAAGATCTTGAACAGGTTATGAAAACAATGACGATATAAACACAGTAAAATTATGGAACAAGAATGAATCAAACGTGTTGAATGATTAAAACAAAATCCTCAGAAGAGCTCGATTAAGAACATCAACTGTAGAGGATTGGAAGGTTACAAGTATGATCAAAGAAACCTTTAGTCGTCTGGAAAATATTGTATTCTCAGATCTCTAAAACCTTAACCTAATATGCATGCAAGCATAAGCTTATATACAAAGCATAAAAGACACACGGTTGGACAGGCCCAAACCGTAATACAAAGAATTATAAACAAACGAGCCCAAAAGACGCAATCTTCTAAGCCCAACACGTTGTCCGAGTGTTGAGTCACCACCTTTCAGGTGAGTGCATAGTCCCTTTCATCTTACACATAGATATGAAGTATTTTATATAAACTACGTGCTATGTGTGCATATTATCTGAATACTTGCTGTCTATGCTGGATGAACGTTTTATACATGTTTTAAAGGATTTAAACTGTATACGTATTTTATATATACGAATATGTTGGGTATGATGATGGGTAGATAAATGATGAGAGATAGAAGATGATGTGAGTATACATTGGCAGCTATAGACTTAGTGCCTATGGGACAAACACTGGTAGCTATGGACTTAGTACCTGTTAGACGTTGGTAGCTATGGATTTAGTACCTGTTGGGAATTGGTAGCTATGGACTTAGTACCTATTAGTTAGACACTGGTAGCTATGGATTTAGTACCTGTAGGAATTGGTAGCTATGGACTTAGTACCTGTCGAGCACTGGTAGCTATGGATTTAGTACCCGATGAGTAAGATATAGCAGCTATGGAATTAGTGCTTTACGAACGAACATTGGCAGTTATGGATTTAATGCCAGTCCTATAACCCTGGAAGTAAGGGACTTTGGAATAAACGAATGCAGGATAGATGACTCTTAGGAGTAAAGAAGATAACGGGGATGGGTAATTGGGTTAATTGTTTGATGATTGAACATAACAATTATATTATTGTGGGTTGAAAACCCTATGTACTCACCAGGTTTCCCAACCTGACCCACTCAGTTTATTTACGTCACAGGTGGCGATATGAAGTGATATTACACTGAGAGATTTAAAGAGATGTAGATCACTAGTGTAAATAATTGTAAGTTCTGTTTATGCTTATGTTTCTGTATTAACGATGACATCCCAAACGTTTTAAGATGAATAAAAATACGTTTCTTCGAAAATGTTTTAATAACGTATTTATCGTGTTTTTCTGGGAACAAATTCCGCAACCTTTTTATAAAATGAAGTACTCTGATTTTTCATAAAGCATAAACAAAAATCGGTCTTTTCTGGCCGTGATTTTGGGGATGTCACAGTTGGTATCAGAGCATTAGTTTAAGCGAACTAGGAATATGGATTTATTTCTAGACTTAAACTTAGAATGCTAGGTGATGATTGTGAGGTGTGAGCACTAGCTTATTTTAGGAATGATGCCTAAATTGCTTTTATGTGCTAAATGCTTTGGGTATGATATGATTTGTTCGGATATATGGTCTGTTGCCGACCGGATCTGGAAACCTTATGTGTTTAGGATTCTAAGCGTTTAACTACGATATTAGAACTAGCATATAAACGTTTCGGGGTGATAAGGATGATTTAAGATGTCAATCCTAAATTAAGATCTAGATTCACCTTATTCGGTGTATAGATCAATATGGCAAGAACCCGTAGTGGAGCTAGGAATGCAAATGGAGATAGGAACCAACCCCCAGTGGTTCAGCAAATACCTGTTGTTGAAGAAGTTGCGCCTGAGCCAATCACCATGGCTGGAGTTCAAGCCATGATTCGGGCTATGTTAGCTGAACAAAGGGAAGAAATGAGACAGATGTTGAATAGGGACGAACCTACCATACATGTTGAACCGACGGAGCCAGTTCCCGAGCAATCCGAGGAAGGGAACTACAGCCGCCAAGTGAGTCAAGTGGGGACTCAAGGTGATCATAGGGGTGCCCCGGGGAGGAGAAACGACAAGGATGGGTGAATGTACAAGAATTTCTTGGGGTGTGAAACCACCAAGCCTCTCAGGAAGCCCGAAGCCAGTTGAGATTATGGATTGGATCTCTGAGATGGAGATGGTGTTTGAGAGCTGCAGCTGTAACGAGAAACATAAGACTGTCTTCGCAGTAAGACAGCTGAAAACTGGAGTCTTGAGCTGGTGGAAGCTATTGGCAGATACGATGCCACGAGGAGAAGCCTTAAGGATGTCGTGGGAAGAGTTTTTGGAACAGTTGAAAATGCAATACTGCTCGGAGATAGATCTGATAGACCTAAACAATGAGTTTCAGAACCTGAAGAAAGGGAAGATGAGTGTTGATGAGTATGTCACCGTATTCACCGAAAGGATGAAGCTATTCCCCTACTTGGTGCCTACTGAACTCTCCAAGATTGATAGGTTTGCTAACGGACTGCCCACTGACTTTGGCCCAATGGTCAAAATGGCAACTACTTTGAAAGCAGTTGTTAGGGTAGCTAAGAACGTAGAGGCCCAGATAAGAGAAAAGGGTCTAGAAAAAGATACGGTAGGAGAGAAGCGGAAGTTTGAAGGATCTTCGAGGCCGAACAAGGAAAGCAAATTCTCAAAGATTTGAGGAGAAGATGGAGGTGAAGCAAGATGGTGTGATAGATGCAAGAAGAAGCATGGTGGAAAGTGCAACGAAGAAGTGACTTGTTACAAGTGTGGGAGGACTGGTCACTATTCCAAAGACTACACGCATAATGACAAAGTATGCTACGGATGTGGAGGCAAGGGGCACATGTCCAGAGACTGCCCAAGGAAAAATAAAGCAGCAAGACCAGAAACGCCACCAAGGCCGAGGGCATTTCACATGATCCTTGACGAGGCAGAGAACCATGCAAGGAATCAAGAATGAGGACTTCTTACCCGAAGATCGGATTATGCAGTAGCCATAGTTTCGTATGATGTAGCCTAGTAGAGGAATAGTCTAGGGTAAACTTGAACACCTATGTAATAGTTTCGAGAAATAATAAAATCTTCGTTTTGTTATCTGATGTGTGAAATTGTTGTGTGATTTGCTGCATGGTGACTTGGGAAACTGCGAGACAATACTTGGAACGAGTATGAGTAGGTGTGAAAGGTAGTAGAGGCCTATACTACCGGAAGCACAGTACTCACACTTGGATCAGGGAAAGTCACAAGGTTACCAAGAAGCCAGTAATTGATTTCGTTTTATTCAAGTATGTCGTTACCATTGTTTCGGTAATGACTAAGAAGATTGTTGTTATCCCGACCCTAGTGGTCATATCACATTGAGTCCAACTACGATGAGTAGGTTACGTGGTTCAGAGAACCAAGTTTGATATAGCGTCTGACTTAAACCGAACGATTAAAATCAAAGCGATCAATAGAAGTATCGCGCTCGTTGGTAGCTAGAAATGCTACATGTTAAAGTATGATTATATCACATTAGAACATGAAGGAAGGCTTAGTCTGTTTTAGAATTTAAGAGACCTGAGTCTAAATGTGCATCACATGATGATAGGTCATAATTTGGAGTCTAACCTTAGGTAGAGAGCAGGTGCACGATCGAGTACTGCTTGCAGTCAACGAGTCTAGGAGATAGACTTGAAGGAATGTAGAAGTTATAATTATTACCTAGGATGAAGAGATAACGTATGGAGTCATTATACGACCCTGTTTCGTTGATGATTCCGGGATGTAATCATCCTAAGGGGGAGATAATTGTAACGCCCGTAGATCCGGGCTAGTCAATTTAGAGGCAATAGGCATCGAAAATGACTTTTCGACAAAAGATTATTTAGAATAAATAATCTTAACCAAGTTTTGGAATATGTTTCAAGGTTTCCGTACATATAAAGAATGCCAAAATCCGAGTTATAACGAAGAAGTTATGGCCCGTCGAAGTTTCGCGACAGAACCAGCACGGCATCGGGAAGCGTAAATAGTGAATTTACGATAGAAGAATTTTTAGCCTTAGCAACCTAAACAAAAGTTGTATAATATGTTAAACTAAGAACATCAATAAAAAGAACGTCCAAATCTGACTTCGTATGAAGAAGTTATGATTTTTCTAAGATTCGGCTTAACAGTGCACGACCCGAAACTCGAATTTTAGTTCGAGCGGTTTTTGGCTTACGTGACCTAAATGAGAGTTGAAGATCTCATTAATAGGAACTCAACGGTAAAAAGACAAACGAAAACGGAGTCCGTATGAAGGAGTTATGAATTCTTCGCGGTCATTTAACAGTCTAAACGCCTCCTAGTGTTAAATTTGAGATCGGTCGAGAATTAGCCGATGAAGTCTAAATGAAAGTTGTAGATCTTGAACAGGTTATGAAAACAATGACGATATAAACACAGTAAAATTATGGAACAAGAATGAATCAAACGTGTTGAATGATTAAAACAAAATCCTCAGAAGAGCTCGATTAAGAACATCAACTGTAGAGGATTGGAAGGTTACAAGTATGATCAAAGAAACCTTTAGTCGTCTGGAAAATATTGTATTCTCAGATCTCTAAAACCTTAACCTAATATGCATGCAAGCATAAGCTTATATACAAAGCATAAAAGACACACGGTTGGACAAGCCCAAACCGTAATACAAAGAATTATAAACAAACGAGCCCAAAAGATGCAATCTTCTAAGCCCAACACGTTGTCCGAGTGTTGAGTCACCACCTTTCAGGTGAGTGCATAGTCCCTTTCATCTTACACATAGATATGAAGTATTTTATATAAACTACGTGCTATGTGTGCATATTATCTGAATACTTGCTGTCTATGCTGGATGAACGTTTTATACATGTTTTAAAGGATTTAAACTGTATACGTATTTTATATATACGAATATGTTGGGTATGATGATGGGTAGATAAATGATGAGAGATAGAAGATGATGTGAGTATACATTGGCAGCTATAGACTTAGTGCCTATGGGACAAACACTGGTAGCTATGGACTTAGTACCTGTTAGACGTTGGTAGCTATGGATTTAGTACCTGTTGGGAATTGGTAGCTATGGACTTAGTACCTATTAGTTAGACACTGGTAGCTATGGATTTAGTACCTGTAGGAATTGGTAGCTATGGACTTAGTACCTGTCGAGCACTGGTAGCTATGGATTTAGTACCCGATGAGTAAGATATAGCAGCTATGGAATTAGTGCTTTACGAACGAACATTGGCAGCTATGGATTTAATGCCAGTCCTATAACCCTGGAAGTAAGGGACTTTGGAATAAACGAATGCAGGATATATGACTCTTAGGAGTAAAGAAGATAACGGGGATGGGTAATTGGGTTAATTGTTTGATGATTGAACATAACAATTATATTATTGTGGGTTGAAAACCCTATGTACTCACCAGGTTTCCCAACCTGACCCACTCAGTTTATTTACATCACAGGTGGCGATATGAAGTGATATTACACTGAGAGATTTAAAGAGATGTAGATCACTAGTGTAAATAATTGTAAGTTCTGTTTATGCTTATGTTTCTGTATTAACGATGACATCCCAAACGTTTTAAGATGAATAAAAATACGTTTCTTCGAAAATGTTTTAATAACGTATTTATCGTGTTTTTCTGGGAACAAATTCCGCAACCTTTTTATAAAATGAAGTACTCTGATTTTTCATAAAGCATAAACAAAAATCGGTCTTTTCTGGCCGTGATTTTGGGGATCTCACAAAATACAACCCTAAATACCTTGGATCTATGTTTTCACTAATTATACATGCAAATGGTTTCCAAGGTATTAATATTACAATTAGCATGCATTTAACATAAAAATATAATATACTAGTTAGCATGACATACCTTTTGATGGAGCTTGAATTCTTAGTGTATTTGGCCTTAAAGAGCTTAGCCCCAATAGTGTGGAAGCCTCAAATGGAATCACAACACACCATGGACAAAGGATGAACTTGAGAGAGAATTCCATGCACACAAAAGACACCATGAACTCTAAAAAGATACAAGTGGCGATTTTGGGCAATGAAGTATCTATTTATATGTAGGATTTCTAGGGTCATGTATATAACCCAAATCCATACCCATAGGTTTTATGATCCACGTTTCATGTGGCCCAACTCTTTATGTTTCCATACATAAACTTGGTCCAACATGTATCATAAGCCCAACACATATAAATATAACTAATTATCATGATTAGTCCCCATAGATTTAATTAGTCTCTTTCGACCACTAAATTAATTCCAAATTAATTCTCCATCAATACTAATTAAAACATATGATATCATATTAATATATTATTACTTATAATATATTAATAAACCATAAATAACCTTTTCTCAAAAGTCCATCCTAACAAATTGTCCTGATGATATGCAACCCAAATGGACCATGCTACTCTCGGGTCGAATACATACCAATAATAGTTATGGGCTTAGACACCTAATCCAACAGTTATAACCTAACATCTAGTTATTATACATCATTTCATCCATTCATATTTGATTTTTAGCTAGATCTTCAAGTGTTCTTCAAAACACCAAGAACAGACACTAGTGTTCTTGGACTTTAAACACCAAATCAAGCTTCTATCTTGTAAGTACACTTGCCCTAGCTTCTTGTGTGCTTAATATGAACTTGATAACACTTGAAAATCATCAAATATCATAAAAACAAAGGAGTTTACGGCCAAGGATATTCTTAGGCCGTAAACCCCTCTTAAAGTGGTAAAATGGACCTTAGTTCCTTCCTAAGCCTTGGATGCCAACCTTGATCCTTCCTAGAAGTGTTTAAGACCTTAAAAACAATCAAAACATGTCCCTAAGAGATTTTACGACCGTGAACACATAAGAATATGGTCCCTTGGCTGTAAACTCCATAAAGTAGCCTTAATGTGCCCCTAATGCTTTCCTAAGTCTTGGACTTGATCATTGGATGTGCAATCATGACTTGTGAGACCTCAAAACACAATATGACATTTAGTACCATGATTTTGCGTCCATAAACTCATGGGGAAATGGTCATGGGCCGTAAACTCCATAAGGAGTGGTCCTTGGGCCATAAAATCCAATGTCATGCCATATAACCCTTAGATGCAACCCTTTGGTACCTATAGCACTTGAATCAAAGTGTTTCCATGACCTAGGGTGTCTTAACTTGATTAATTAGTTGTTAATTGACTAATTAGATACATATATGTTTATTATATGTTAACTAGGACTATTGTGTGTGTTTAAGTCCTCACTTGACACCTAGCACCTTGTCCGACACTTCCGAACAAACCACTCACTACAGATGAGTTCATACCCCTTAATTAACCTTTGAAATGATTTTAAATGTTTTTAAATGATTTATGGGGGGGAATACAAGTTGAACCATGTTAGTTATTAGATCAATCACATGTGATTAATAACTAACATGCAAATGGATTTTTCATGCTTTAAATTGTTTTACCAAACAAATGACTTCAAACTGTTATCAAACTATTTTACATATCAAACTCTTTATCAAATTCACTTTTGTATACTAAACCTTTCTTGTATAGTTATCAAACTTATATATTGTTAAAACCATGTCTATTAAATATATAGTTATATAAATATGGTTTGAATGACTTAGGAGAGATAACCTACTTTACTTCCTGTCCTTGTTTGGTTGTGGTCTTAAAGTACCCGGTTGTTTGTTCGAGTGTCGTTGAACCCTTAGTTATATATTATGTATATATGTATAGATATAAATACTGTTATCTCAGTTCAGTACATTAAATCATTCAAACAAGTTTACTAATAAACTATAATAGGTATAGTTTAGAGTTATACTACTTACTACTTCTAGTCCAATGAAGCATACAAGAGTCAGTTCATTCATGAGTCATTACTTATTAGAATGAGAACAAATACAACTATACTACAATGAGAACATATACAACTATACTATGATGAGAACATATACAACGATACTATGATGAGAAACAATACATTACATATACAAGAATACGTTAACATAAATGTGATCCATTGTATCGGAGCATGCCTTCAATGTCGTGGCCCGAGTTGTAACCAAAATCTTCTGGAGGGAGAGCATGAGTTTGCGTATAGATCTATACTGGATTGACTATCCTACACCTTGCTGCTAGCTACAGCCAGACCTGCAGGTCTGCGGGTGCCAAATGTCATACCTTTTGACGACTTACATTGTCGTGTTTTCCAATCGATAATATGGTATAATTAATCACATAATGCCTTGATATAAATTCGGTTTAAGGTAGTTAGTACAGCAGAAGTTCCTATAATACAAAACTACAGTACTACATTAATTTACCCTTTGCATTTATTTGGTGATTACTTCACTTAAACATTAATGTACAAACTATATTTTGATAATGATAGTTACACTTGGGAAAATTACACACTTTTACAAGAAACAAACATACCAAAACGGTTGTGCTTTGGTAGAAGGCTACTTTTAGTAGAAAATATAGGATTTTCTAGGAGTTACAAACTTTTATAAACACTTACAAACATTCGCATACTTTTACTACAAACGTTTACAAACTCATACTTCAAACACTGTTTCAAACATTTTGATACAAACATAGACACAAAATACTTATGAACTCACTAGCTTTAATGCTGATAAACTCTTTCAAAATAACTTGTATTCTCAGGTCATCAGTAGATAGGTACCGATGCCAGCTTATGAGAAGATGGAGTGCATTCAAGACTCCTCTTATATTTTGATTCATATCTTGGTGTCTTATATACTACAGAACACACTTGTATTAAAATTATATATTTAATGCGATGGATGATGTTGTTTACTTGTTTACTATTATATTGTGTTGTGATACTTTACATGACGTCCTCCGCCCTAGAACGTTTCCGCCGTTCTCGGTTTTGGGGTGTGACATGGTTTGATCCCGACAACGTGGTAATAGGTAGTCTTGTGACTTTTTTTTATTGTAAGACTACTAGGATGTGGCCTATGCTTGGCCATGACGTGGTGGTCATCTGGGGTTTTAGGTTATAGATTGAGAATGTGTCTTTGAATGTTGAATATATGGCTCGTAACACCAGTCCATCTTTCGTGTGAGTTGTATTGATTGTCTGCTAGCCTGCAAGGTGAGTTTTCTCAGTATACTTTGTACAACAGTATGTATCATGTGTTTGCTGGTTATTATTGTTTTTTTGTTTGCATATGTCAATATATTATGGTTGTGTTTAGTCGGTCCTGCTCTATGTTGTAGACCAAGTTACCCGGGTAGTCTAGTGGATATTGTAGCCCTAAGGAGAGAAGTCCATCCTCATGTGCTAGGCTCTAGAGAGAAATCCTGTTATATGATGTAGGCTTAGAAGAGTGGTCCAGGTGTACTGTAGGCCTTGCGGGGCGGTCCAGTCAGACTGAAGGCTCATGTGTGCATGCATTATATGTGTATTGTTGTGTGGGGGTATTTTGGGGAACTCACTAAGATTTGGCTTACATTTATGGATTTAAATGTTTCAGGTACTGCAAAGGATCGGGGGAAGACAAATGTGTGACTGTATACCTCATCCATTGGTTGATATGTTATTTAGAGATATTATGTTTTGTTACTCTGAATTTATAATATGGTTTTGAAACAATATTTCGATGAATAATGTTTTATGGAAAAATGGTTTATTCCTTTTTAAAAATACAAAAACTTTTAGTATGATTTTCGGGAGTTACAATATAATCACTGATGGGTTTTATGCATAAGAACAATCCTATGTGCTCATACAAACCCTAATGCTTGGATCTAGGTTTCTCTATTGTACATGCTTTGAATCCAAGACTAATAAACTTATATCTAACATATTATGAACTGAATTACGGTTATAGAATTACCTTTAATTGTTATATAGCAATAACAATCAATTCCTTGCTTGGATTGGCTTCAAAAGCTTAGTGCCTCAAGTGCTGCACCTCTAATGGAGTCACAAACACCATATGCAACTTGGATGAAGAGGAGAAGAAAGGAGGCTGCCCAAAAAACGACTAGAAACCCTAGAGAATCAGTTGTTCACGTTTTTGGAGCCTAAGGGGTCCTTTATATACTTGTTTGGGCTGCTAGGGTTTCAGTCAAAACCCTAATGGACAGCTTAAACTCTAAGCAGCCCATGGAACCTAGTGGATAAGGCTATGGACGAAAATATGATGGGCTTCCATCATAATTTCGTTCACCCCTTATTCCTTTAGTATTCCTTATCCCAATAACTCAATTATCCAATAATTGCAGTCCAGTCCCTTAAATTTAATTAATCTCTTTTAGCCACAAAAATTAATTATCAATTAATTCTTGACTAATATTAATTAAACAATATGATTTCTCCTTTAATATATTATTCTCATAATATATTAATAAATCATATTTAAACATTTCTCTCCTTAAATCATCCTACATATTGCTATGGTGAAGGCAACCCAAAAGGACCATGCTCATAATCGGGTCAAGTACATACCAAAATAGTTATGGACTTAGACACTAATCCAACAGTCTCCCACTTGGATAAGTCTAATAACTATTTTCCGTATGACTTCAGAACCTGATCAGCAATCGTAGCTTTCAAAAGCCACTGTCAACTCTGATCTTATCAGATATCGTGTCCTCTAGATAAGGGATTATATATTCCTCCATTCTCAAGATATCGTATAGACATAAGACATGAATTTCAATCATTCTCTCTATACTGTTTCCCGACTTCTGATTTATGACGACTGACAACAGACTACAATTGAACACATCAACTTAGTCCCGGCTTGGCCAAGCGCTTAGGTGTCATCATTAAATCATCGAGAGGCCCACAGATATCGCTTTTATCCTACTTTGGGTAAAAGGAATGGATAAACATCGACTTATATGCTCGCTTGCATTTACTGATCGAATCACACACAACAATAAGTTTTATAACACCAAGTTACTGGTGCGTTTACTTGTTATCAATGTTGAACCGACCAACAAATAACAACTCACATGTCTTGGTTTCAAGAATATACAATATTATCGTCTCACTAATCACTCGTGATAAAACCATGAAGTGATCCAAGTGAGCGAGGGTTTAATCCAATACTCTAATCTTATCAAAGCATTCATGAACTTTGCAGCAAACTTGTGCCATGTCTAAACAATCTACAGACAGATTCATGACAGTCTTCCTTCATACCTACTCCCAACGTATGACCGACTGTGGATGTTTGAATAACCTAGTTATTCTGGAAGTCAAAACATGCAAACTGAAACGTAATAATAATACTTAATCCTATATGGCCCCAAACTTGTGAGAGTAAATAAAACACTTCTATTTATCCACCATATTGATTACTCATTATTACCGTTTAATGTTTCGGATAATCAACTTATTACTTGAATTACAATAACAATTGTCCCATGCTCTAAACATGCACACTTTGTTTCCTATGGTCCATGCTTTGTGACATAGATCAATTGAAAACTTTTCCAATGATTCTCATTTCACAATTCCTTAATCCTAATTATTAGTGTAAGAACACAAGATTCTTGCCACTACTAGAATATGCTAGATTCTAACATTTTACGCAACGATCCTTTCGTAAAGTCATAGCACAAAAGTCACCACGACTTGGCTAATGAAATCACAAAGTACTTTCTTAGAAATTGTTACAAGACAATTCCATAGACGTGAAGTCTCATATTCAAAGTACATTCCTTTGAACATCCTTCTTGCATAAAGTTTCTAATCTAGACATAGATTCCCAATATCCAACTCCCAATATGGAAACATTTCCACATTTGCCACATAACAACTCATTCTTAATAGAATCTTATCTATTCATAATAATGTCGATATGGTTCATCTAATACCATACTCCCAACTACTCACAAGCAACCAATCCTCAGCGAACTTTGGATCGTCCTTTGATAGTTGTTTAATTATTTTAGTCAAAACCAATTCTAGTCCTTTTTCCCTCTTAATGCGATAGACATTTGGAAAATTTTAGAATGGTAAAATACTATAGCATTTACAATCGATCCTATACCCGAAGCATATGGGACACGCTGCATAATGTCTTACATAAAGATATGATACTTTACCAATCTTTTGCCATAATATTTTATGTGTCATGTTCTCACAATTCGAACTATGAAGAGGGATGCCGTAATCATAATCGAATTTTAAGTACACACAATGTATCCTTTGACTGAAAATATTAAAATTTCTTAATCTAAGCTTTATATTTTGAAACGGAGTATAATATTCTCTCCCTTAATTATAGCAAAACAATTTTTCAACCCATGCAACTTTGCAAATGGAATCTTTGTTTTTCTATAATTAATATTGCTAACTTGCAATACTCGCCATAATAATCATACAAGCATAACACTTATGCTCCCACTATTATGATGATTATCATATAAGCATAACATTTATGCTCCCACTAGCTTTGACATGTATTCAGAAAACAAATGACCTTCCAGAAAACAATGCCTATTGAATTTCGGAAATTCATATTTCTAATACCAGATGCTTCGATAAGCCTTTATCTAAGCTTCTTAACCTTATACACCTTTGCCTTAGATAGCTCATATGTGTGTTTAAACAATTCATAGCTTATGTTACTAAGTTCCAAATGTTGAAACTAATTTCCAAATCTCACAATTCGAACTATGGAAAGGGATGCCGTAACCATAATCGAATTTGAGAATACAATTTTCACAATCGCTATCTTCTTAAAATCTCTCTTAGTGAAAGCATTTCCTCACAGTCATTTTCATGAAGTAGGGAATCTTATGACACTTAGATTTTATGGTGTATGAGTTCCTATCCATGTGAATTTGCCAAAACCAAGGTTCGCAACAAATCCAAACTCATATGGACTGAACTTTCTTAATCTTGATTTCTTGCCCTATGGTAACACGAGTGGCCACCATGTCTTCCAAGTAGTTTAGTAACTTATCCTTACATATCAATGTACTTTCCATTGACTAAGGCTTTAGTATGTATTCAAATGAGAACTCATAGAACTCATATACACAATTAACTCAATTGGAATGGCACAGAAACAAAATAATGTCAGCACGATAGATTGTAAACCTCAAGTCGTGTGTTAGTGATGATCAATAAGGTTTATTCTTGATTTGTTCTTGAAACCTTTCAAGACCATTAAGACTCCCACTGACTCCTTGACATATAAGATTCTCTTGTCAAGAAACATTTCTTGACAAACCAAATATTCAAGAGTTCGTGTAGTTCTTATCAAGACAAAGCACTTCACACAATTGGTCCTAGTTGGTCTTTGTTTTATCCAAGACAGCACAACTTACCAATTTCAAATGTGCAAGAATAAGAAAACTTTTCCAAATTCCACATTTTGATGAGTGTTATAAACCTACATAAGACTTTTCACTCAATGTCACAATCTTGACTCTATGACTTGATATTGGAACGAAGTATGATTGACTTATTGATTTAACCATTTCTACAATACTTGATACCTCTTCTTAGACATGCAATTGCACTAAGACTCACTTAGAGGATCTATTGAGACACGGTTCTTAATCTTTAAGACTTATCATAAAACACAATAAAAGGTACTCTCCCTTTTTTTTTAGAATAGAGAAACTTTTATCTTTCTGCCTACTTGATTCTTCTTTATTCGTTCTACTATTCATTGAAACTTTTTCAATCAACTCAGAATTATACTTAATCTTATAAGTATAATCATATTTACTAAGCTTTAGTAAATTATGACGAATATCTTTGTCACTCTTGTGGTGGACTTGATCAACACACAACCTTGTGTACTTGATCTCCTTGTCCTTCAATTGACACTTTGCCAAAGAATTAGTCTAAGTTTCCCAAATGTGAAGGTTTTTCATTCATCATATAATACACATTGCATGATTCCAAGTTTCTGTCCAATTGAAACTTGGGCGATGAGAAACTCTCCTTACTTGGTAAACTCTTGACACTTCCACAAATAATACAATTAAGAATCAAATCCATTATTGCTAATAATAGAAACATTCAAACATCAATTTTTCATACATGCCATCGCAAGGATAAATAAATAAGATAAAATCAAAATTCAATTTATTGCGGAAAAAAATTTGTCCTTACAATGTAATTCAATTGAAAAACTATGTTATTACATATTTCTTAACAATCTATTCTAACTCCAAGTAGTAGCTCAAGAATCCATTCTTCAAGTAATGCGATCGAAATCCATTTCTTCATGATTAGATTCAGCTCACTTCTTTTCTCAAGCTTCCTCTCTTTTCTTCGATCCTACAAAACATCAAAATGTAATCTTATCACATCATGTATTAAGAATCTAGAATAGGAACTCAAAAGAGTTAGATAATGCATTTTACCTGAAGTAGAGTCATACGTCCTGACTCTCCCATCTCTTAGATCTTTCAGGTAGTTAGGGCAGCTTCGTCTCCAATGCCCCTTCACTTGGCAATAAAAGCAAATGGACTCCTTTGGCACAACACATCGGACAATCAAAGACTTAGTTCTTTCTGGACTTCCAATGTTACCAGTGTCCATTGAAGTTTGGGAGTTTGATTCACTAGACAAATTTGCTTGACCAACATGCCAAATCATTGCTGATTCAGCAGCTATAAGCAAATAGGTGAGATCAATTAGGGTCACGTCATGGTCCATCATATAGTACTCTCTAACGAACTCACTATATGATTCAGGAAGTGACTGAAGAACCCAGTCAACAGCCAACTCAATTGAAATCTTGACACCCAACATGCTTAACCTATCAATGTGTGACTTCATCTCTAAGACGTGTGCACACACAGGTTTCCCATCTTCGTGTTTACTCGCCAAAAGGGCTTGAGTGAGCTTGAACTTTTCAAGCCTTTGAACTTGTGGGTCAGGGAGAAAAATTGGAGGAGGTGGAGGAAGTGAATCATGACTCTCATTTCCTTGATCGTATCTCGGAACGTCATCTTCATTTGGAAAGCTTGTTCAAAAGGATTTGGGAAGACCATTGTAAGATGTAGACATCTACAAAACGGGAGAAACTTCAAGTTAAGTTGATTAGAATTCTTGATGCAACACCCAAATGAAACATCAAGCTAGGATCCAACACAATACTCTACAACCTAGAAGAGGGATGTTGTAATCTAGTTGCAGAATATTTGAAGGTAGGTAAATGACGATTTACCAATTTCCACCATGAAAAACGAAAAAGAAGTTTAAGTTTTAAATGAATTGAAACTCCTAGATCTTTTGAGATTCATTGAACTATTCAATGGCATGTTTAATCTCGATTATACCCTACTATTTGTGACTGGGATGCCGAGGATCACAAACAAGGTGTGAATAACCATACGAATTACGTGGTGCGCCCAATGCTACTATCACCTAATCAATGTGCCGGTTAGCCACACACGCTCCATTGATCTATGATAAGCATCGAGCCACCCTTCGCCACCAATGTCATCCCCAAATTAGTGTGCCGGTTAACCACACACGCTCCACTAACGTTTGACAAGGGTACGAAGTGTAATTCCATGGGTTAGCATACAATTTCACATTTTTCCTAAAGTAACTATGATTTGGGAATTTGTAAAAGCATTTAGTTACTTTGTACTTCATTATACTTATAATGGAAGGTTTCTGTCCTATCCTACCCGTTCGGCTAACGACCCTCCACTAGTCAAGAGTGCGGTGGGTAAGAGTGGATACCCATTCAATCGCCATTTTATAGACAATTTCCTTAAACACCCCTTATAGACCAGCTTCGTGAATGAGGCCTACTAACGGTAAGACTGACTGTTTACTCATACATATATATAATATTAGACTTTTAATGTTATATATACTATAGGGTGTATTTTACACTTTTAAAATACTAGGTGGTTTATCTTAGTAAATTATACTTTTAATTTAATTAAATGTAAACCTAAACTTTATGGGTTTATTAAATTACTTTTAATTATACACTTTAATTAATTAATAAAACCATAAGGGTGTGATTTGAACTTTTCAAATTACTAGGGTTTTAGAATTTAACATTTCAAAATTAAAATTTTAATCAAAATTTTAAATTCCAAAACTTGAGGGCAAGTTTTGAAACATTTCAAAACATTAGGGATCAAACAACAAATAATTCAAATTAAACAATTAATTTCATAATTATCTATATTTGACCTAATCTTATTTTAGTCATTAGATAATTACCAAATAACTTTAAATAATCCATATTTATCACATAAACAACCAATATTTAAAAGATTTGAAATTATCTATTGTTTTGGCAAGGATAAACATATAATTAAGATAAAATTCGGATTTTAACTTCATAAAACAATTTAAGCATCAAATCCAAGTCAAAACAACAGCTAAATCCCGAAATACCCTCTACCTGACGCACTGACTCGCCGAGTCAGACCTGGACTCGCCGAGTAGGGCCAACTCGCCGAGTCCAGATACTGACTCGCCGAGTTGAGTCGGGCAGAGGCAAGAAACTCGATTTTCAATAAATAATTCAACATAGCATCACATACAACAGAAACCAATCAAGGCTCTGATACCACTGATGGGTTTTATGCATAAGAACAATCCTATGTGCTCATGCAAACCCTAATGCTTAGATCTAGGTTTCTCTATTGTACATGCTTTGAATCCAAGACTAATAAACTTAGATCTAACATATTATGAACTGAATTAGGGTTTATAGAATTACCTTTAATTGTTATATAGCAATAACAATCAATTCCTTGCTTGGATTGGCTTCAAAAGCTTAGTGCCTCAAGTGTTGCACCTCTAATGGAGTCACAAACACCATATGCAACTTGGATGAAGAGGAGAAGAAAGGAGGCTGCCCAAAAAACGACTAGAAACCCTAGAGAATCAGTTGTTCACGTTTTTGGAGCCTAAGGGGTCCTTTATATACTTGTGTGGGCTGCTAGGGTTTCAGTCAAAACCCTAATGGATAGCTTAAACTCTAAGCAGCCCATGGAACCTTCTGGATAAGGCTATGGACGAAAATATGATGGACTTCCTTCATAATTCCGTTCACCCCTTATTCCTTTAGTATTCCTTAGCCTAATAACTCAATTATCCAATAATTGCAGTCCAGTCCCCTGAATTTAATTAATCTCTTTTAGCCGCAAAAGTTAATTATCAATTAATTCTTGACTAATATTAATTAAACAATATGATTTCTCCTTTAATATATTATTCTCATAATATATTAATAAATCATATTTAAACCTTTCTCTCCTTAAATCATCCTACATATTGCTATGGTGAAGGCAACCCAAAAGGACCATGCTCATAATCGGGTCAAGTACATACCAAAATAGTTATGGACTTAGACACTAATCCAACAATCACATCATAATAGCTAAATCCACATCATGTAGTTTTTACCCTTAGTTTGCATGGCATATTTAATAGTGAGTTTAGATCATTTATACCTTGTGGAAAGAAAGGATGAAAATGTGTCGAAGCTTTCCTTTTCCTTATTTAACAGATTGTGCTTTGACATTTCGAACTTATGTTTCCTTCATCTTTTCATGGTCATTTGAGATAGTAACACTAATCGTGCCACCACTACTGGGTTTACCTTTTTCTTTTACATTGTTTTTTTAAGTACTTTGCATAGTAAATAGAACTTTTGGAGTTATTTTATTACAAGATGCAATGTTAATGATAACACTGACAAGATGTTTCTTAACTCTATTTATGCCATTGAGGATAATTTTATATTTTTGGCAAAAGTTACATATGGATCTCATATTTCCCTTGTCTCCTGATAGGACAAGAACAAAATGATGATTTGTAAATTAGGATTAAAGTAAAAGAATAATGTGAATAATTCTCTTAAGACAATTTGGTACTTAACCAATCATATACATAAGCACTAATGCAACAATTGTTTTCTCTAGGGCTGTTAACGAGAGAAAACGACGACAAAAATAGCCTCCCGCATCCCTGTCGCAAATTTTCCTATTTCCCCGACCTCAACCTTGAATTCCCCCGTTTCCTCGCCCCCAAATTTCAAAACCTCCCCATTTCCCAGTTTTCCTTGTTTACCCCGAATCCCCACTTAACCCCATTTGGCCTGATAATATCCTCGTATTAACCTTATTTACCTTATTTTTTTTGTTTGTTTATTTCGTTTAACCTTAGATATTACAATAATTATTTAGATACAAAACATACATCCGAAGGAGCATAATATGCTCTACAAATTACTTCGACTATCAAAAAGTAAAAACCACACTTTGGATATCAACACTTAAGCGTAGAATTGTCACAACAAGTATTTCGTACCTAAAATTCTCCCCATTCATAACAAAACTCATATGATTCGAAGTTATGCATCAAACAACAAATCAACCATACCAAGCAATGACTTCCAAACTCCCGACCACCACATAAAATGATTTGTTATTTCTTTTCTATCCTTTGCTGAATTAAATGATATGTTGTAATTCTAATTAATACACTTTGAAGAGTTGCTAAAGGATGTGTCATATTTTATTTTACTAGCTTCAAACTTTATAACTAGTTTCTAAAAGTCTTAAAATAATTTTGATAACATGTTGTGTTAATGTCAGGTTTAAACATTAAATATGTTAAAAACGATTGACACTAACTTATCCATTAATATCCATGCCGTATGTGTCAACTAGTTACTTAAAATGGTTGAAATTTGTTGTACACATCTATTAATTTTGTGTTGATCAAGTTTGTGTTAGGTTAACGGATTTACGATTTAGATCTTGTAAACGTGTTATGTGGTGTCGAGTTGAAAAAAGTATTTTTTAGAGCGATGACACTCACACACCTCACTTTAGTTCTACTCATAAATTACACCGTTGTCACATATAAAACTTGAACTCTTAACTACTTACATGTGTGACACCATGTCAACACCAAATACCACCGACTATAATTTATTTTGTTCGGGTTGAAAGAGTTCATCTTTAACTTTACCCATTTAATATTAATGTCGTGTGTCAACTCATTACTTAGGCTATCCGATATATATATATATATATATATATATATATATATATATATATATATATATATATATATATATATATATATATATATATATATATATATATATATATATATATATATATAGAGAGAGAGAGAGAGAGAGAGAGAGAGAGAGAGAGAGCATCTTTCAATCGTCGAAGTTAGTGTAGAAGGGGTTTCCACCGATGAACACTACCCCACGTTATAAAACGTTATAACAAATGTGTTGTAACAAATGTGTTGTGGAGTGGGTGTGGTCACATATCTTAATGGAATACACCTCTATATCTTTTTTTTTTTAACTATCGCTTCTTCACTAATGAATACCATTTTCACATCCTTATGAAATGATTTGATGATGAAGTTAGTAAAGTGACTTCTTTATCAAAATCTATTTATTTTATATTGGCTTAGTGTGTCATATCATTTTTATAAGCTCTATTTAAATGAATTAAGTCGAAATAACTATTTCTAAGAGCATCTCTAATGGTGTGTTTTTTTATAACTTATTACTATTTTCTTAAGTGGTCAAAATAATTAAACACCATTGGAGTGTATGATTTATTTGTTTATTTTTATTGACCACTATATATATATATATATATATATATATATATATATATATATATATATATATATATATATATATATATATATATATATATATATATATATATTTAATAGTCAATTTAGTTTAAAGGTTTAAATAATCAACCAATTTCTCTTTAGAGCTATTTTATTTTCTACCTTTGATTTATTTTGATTTATTTATTATTTATCTAAAATTTATAAATAAACAAATATACAATATATAAATATAAGTTATATTAATATGTACATCGTTTGTACATGAATAAATGTTTATATTAAAATACGATGTGTTTAAAAAACGATTAGTTAAACGCGGAGGTATTATATAATATTTTAGATAGATAAGGATAAAATAGTTCAATTAAAAAAAGTATCATAAAAAAGTTTAACCATACGAGAAACAATTTAATTAGAGGTCAATAAAAATAAAATAGTGAAATGATAATATTTTTAGCCTATGATATAGGTTTACCATTAGAGATCCTAAACAAGCAATACAAACTCAAATTTATTTTGTTACAAAATATTTAAAAAGGGAAAACAAGAATAAAAACTTTTCAACTCAATTTTCAATTTAACACAATTATGAAACAAACACACACACAAATATATATATATATATATATATATATATATATATATATATATATATATATATATATATATATATATATATATATATATATATATATATATACTCAAATGTTCATCTTCAAAGAAAGTAATGTTTATCTTGAAAGAAAGTAAGAAAATAAAAGGAATATGTAAATGAATGCTTATGCCAACCATTTCATCCCCACATCCTAATTCCTTTCTTACCACGCATGGCCAAACCCTAGATCTGCCCCTTCAAAGGTAACCCCCTCTCTCTCTCTCTCCCCATCCATACACGTATATGTTCCCCTGCAACATTTATATAAACATATCTGCAGTTTTGTTGCAGTTAATTTTCCTTGAAAAACGACAACACAGTAAAGGAGATGAGTGGCAGCACGACAGTCGCGGTAGCGGGCGGCGGTGGCGGTGGAATATCTGGATACCGTCCGCCGTTCACGCCGGTGCAGTGGCAGGAGCTGGAACATCAAGCTCTGATATACAAATACTTAGTCGCAGGAGTACCTGTACCTTATGATCTCGTTGTTCCAATTAGAAGAAGCCTCGAAGCTTTATCTGCTAGGTTCTTCACTAATCCTACTTGTAAGTTCACAAATCTCCGAATCGTGTTTACGTTCTCAGTTTTTACTCTAGACTTCGTTTCGATAGATATCGTAGACTTTGACTTTCGATTTCAAAGCTTTTGCTTTTCAGATTGGGGAAATCGATTATGATTTGCTACAAAATTCAAGTTGTTCCATTCAATACTTTCGCTAATTAACCCCTGTAGAACATAAGATCTATTTCTGTATTGCAGTTTAACGAAGTCGGATTTAGATTTATCCTTTCATTTCTCTTTTTCCTGATCTTCTATTAGGTTGAAGTTTCAAAATCTTCTCATAACTTTCTTATGTATATGTTCGATTTGATTCTACAACACCAACCATACTTCAAATCTCCAATATATACGCAATACAATCATCCAGAATCTGATTTCAGTTTCTTGTTGTGTAATTTCTGACTAATCTTATACTTTTTGAAGCATTGAGCTACTGTTCATACTACGGGAAGAAGTTTGATCCAGAGCCAGGGAGATGTAGGAGGACCGATGGGAAGAAATGGAGATGCTCAAAAGACGCGTATCCAGACTCCAAATACTGTGAACGCCATATGCATCGTGGTAGAAACCGTTCAAGAAAGCCTGTGGAATCTCAATCTCAATCTCAATCTCTATCTCAATCTCAATCTGCATCTCAGCCATTGTCAACAACTGCAGTTTCAAATGTTAGTACTGTAAGCAATGGTGGTAATAGAAGCTACCAGAATCTTGGAAATGGAAGCTTCCAGAATTCATCCTTGTATCCTACTTCTAGTTCTTGTAGTTTTGATTTTGGAAGCAATGTGTCAAAGTTACAGGTTCAGGGTAGTGCATATGGGATCAACAACAACAGTTATAGGTACCTTTCTTTTTTTTTTTTTTTTTTTTTTTTTTTTTTTTTTTTTATAATTATTTTGTTAGGTGGTGTTAAATGACTATTTTGCCCCTCAGGTATGATCAATCACTAACGGTTGATGTGGATGATCAAAATTACACTTCCAATACATGGCGTCTACTCCCAAACCAAATTCCGACAACTTCTTTAATGGAATCAAGAACCGAATCTTACTTACAAACCAAATCCATGGTTAATTTTGACTCTTTGGTTGACCCTTTAACAATGTCAAAGCCAAGTCAACAACAACAACAACAACATTGTTTATTTGGAAGCAAAATCGGGTCCCCAATTGAAGTGAAAAATGAGCAACAATCAATGCGCCCGTTTTTCGATGAGTGGCCCGAAGCTAGGGAACCATGGTCCACCACTCAGTTGTCCATGTCCACTACTAATGATTACACCGCACGAAGTGATTGTACCTCTAATGGTGTGTAAACAATATTGTTACTGATACTGATACTGACTCTTACTGATATTGATATACTGATAGTTTTGTTTTTGGTTTTGTGTAGATGGGTAAGAATGGAGGTGATAAGGAAGTGGGGATGTGGTAAAAGATGAAGTTTGTGTTTGATGTGTGTATTTGATCTTTGAATTACTTTGGAATGTTGTTCAACATGTGTTTTTTAAGAACTTTTTTTTTTTTTGGAATAAATGTTGGTCTATTTTAAATTGTATATTTACTTGGGTGAAGTGAGTTTTTATAAATGATGTACAAACTGCGTCCCAACTCCCAACTAAACTGTTTCTGGTTATAAATGTTGTCAGACTTTTTTTTTTTTTTTTTTTTGGTTATGTATAAATCCAAGTAAACATTATTAGTTTTTTTTACTCCACAAAATCGACAAAAGAAATTTTAGAGTGAATGATTTTGATATTGTATTATATTTTGTTTTAGATTAGAGTCAATTTTTAAATTTGTTCATTTTTTTTTTTAATTATATCACCTGGAACCCAAGGTATCTGGTTTGCGATCTTTAGAACAAAAACTGACAAACGCAACATATTCTTTTAAAAATATATATGAAGTGTCTTTTGTGTCATTGAGCAAAGAAAAAAAATTAACATGAAATAAAATTGGAAATTTCAATGTTCAAATTAAAACAAAAGTAGCATAGTACTAAACTTGAAAAATAAAATAAAATAACATCATGTCATTTGTATCATTTGGCTATAAGTTATATAAAAAGTTAATGTTATTTGTTAGGAATAATTAAATTTTTTTAGAATTTTTTTTTTTGTCATATTTCAATAAAAAATGGTTCTAGGATAATGTTCTTTTCGACTTTAGACGGATTTAAATCGATTTCTTGTTGCATTTAGCGCAATTGCTGACAAGCTAATTATAAGGTAAAAGATTTCAAACTAATCTTGTTTTAGAATTACATATAGAAGCTTGTAAAAGACAACACTTGTTTTCCAAAAATAACAAACAAGAACTTATATTCTCCAAAGAAAAAGTTGTGATTAGTCTGCAAATTAATCTTATGTTTCAAGAAAAATATCATACACTAAAAAACTCTTAGCTTTTGCAACATAAAACTCTTTTAGCTCGAACAAATCTATGCATTTTTCTTATTGTCAATAATGCGAGTTTTGAGTTCATCAAAATAACCTAAAACTAACTTAGCTTGAGAAGACATAAATCTATTCATACCCAAAAATTTTACCCTTTTGTCTACCGATTGTTCATGGTTGAAGGTAGACACCCACCTTTCCATGCCGGATATATCATCGTTAGCACTGCTTGTCCCAAGAAGACCATTAGATCGAGCAAAGTCCATTGCACCGCTTCTTGTCGCCATAAAAGCTGTAAACAAGCATGCCAATTTATTAAGGGTCATTATTTAAATCTCTGAGCTAACTTAACAGCATCATCATGTCAGATGTATATCAGGTATACAGTGACCTACCAGAGTTATGCTCTAACAACATCATGTCAGACAACATGCCCATAAGGGTTATGCTCTAACAACATCTTGTGAGATGTATATCAAGTACACAGTGGCTCACCAAAGTTATACTCTAACAACATCACGTTAGACACATGCCGACGAGGGTTATGCTCTAACAACATCATGTGTGTCAGGTGCACAATGGCCCACCAGAGTTATGCTCTAACAACATCATGTTAGACACATGCCCATGAGGGTTATGCTCTAACAGCATTATGTGAGATGTATATCAGGTATACAGTGTGGCCCATCAAGTGACAAATATAAAAGGAAGTATTTGGATTTGGGAAAAGATGAGAAAGCATACCACTAAAAGGAACTTTGAGGAGGCAGTTAGCGGGAAGACCGATTCCGACTCCGGCAAGAGTGATTCCGACACTAAATCCGACTCCACAACCGGCACCAACGTATCCAATGACATCAGGGCCAAACCCCGGGCCCCATCCAATTCCACACCCAACACCTATTCCCATGCCCCAAAAAGCTCCCGAAGTAGGATGCACAGGATTCCATCTCTCATACCTTCTAAACAACCCCTTTATAATCATTAATACCTGCAACTACCACTAATTAAAGATTTCAAATAACTAATCTCATCATTAGTATTTACTCATGCGTTAAGTGTAGGTAGGTATGTATGAATGGGTGATAAACTTATAATAGAAAGAAATGTAAGTATGATGTTATAAATTATAATAAACAAATCAATGAAAGTAGCTTCTTATTAACTGCATTTAAAATCCCTTATCAATTGACGCTTTTGCCTTCATGTGTTATTGCTTTGTTCACTGGGTCGATAAGATCAATGGGTATATTTGGAAAATATATGAGGTAAATCAGTTAAAAAGAACACGGTATTTAGTGTAAAAACAAATGTGTTCAAAGTAGCTTTAGAGTTGAATTGAAGCTTCAATGGTGGAATCGTAGTTGGGATACCACTGAAATCAAAATATATGATTTACAAGATTCATTTGGTATGCAGATAAATTGAGCTCATAAAAACACATTTGCATCACGATATTAGCAGCTAATTGTTTCAGATATCTCTAAAAGAAATAAACTTCGCACTTTCTTGTTCGAAGAACCATCTGGATTCGTAATTGGGATCAAAATCATAATTATTCAAAACCTATATATCCAACGAACACAATAACTGAAGTACATAAATGGTGAATTATCATAAAATAAAGAATTACCATGAACAAATTCAAGAAAAATGGTGATAATCGAAGTAGCGAGAACTCGCGAGGTACCCGAATCGCTAGGGCAACAGAGACGACACTGTTCTATCTTCTGGTGCGCGCGGCTTTGTTTTGTCCATAGGATTTCGATTTTATTCTTTTTTAGACTTCACAAAAAGAGCACAAAAGTTTCTACATTTGAATTATGGACAACCAGTTTTATTTTGTCTTTTTAAGCACAATATTTCTTAATTAATCCGGTTAAACAACATAACTTTATTATATTTACCTTAGCATTCCGGATTTCCAGGTATTATATTGTATCATTTAATTTTGGAGTTAAGAGAGAGGACTCAACGAGTTAACGCCTATACTCGTTGAGTAGGATCGCGATGAGGGGACTCGACGAGTCGGTAAGGGTGGACTCGACGAGTCGGTAAGGGTGGACTCGCCGAGTCCGTGCTGATGATTGAAACCTAAATCCCTGGGCCTGAGCCCTATTTAAAGGACTTTATAGCCTCCATTTGCAGCTACCATTCCAGAGAGAGGCACCCTAGCGATTTTGAGCAAGTTGTGAGAGAGTTTGAGCTTCTTTGTTCGTTTTTGGTGTGATTTAGCCAAACAGGAAGGGTTTCCAGCAAGAAGGGGGCAAGAGGACTTCATTTCAGGAGGTTTTCAGCTTGGATCTTCATTTTGAGGTAGCTATTCGATCTTATTCCTCTATTTTTGCTTAAGAGCATTGAATTTAGGGTTTTCTATATCTTTTATGGCTTGTGTGGTTGAGATTTAGTGTCCCATTGAGTAATAAACTCTGGATTCAGACCTTTTGAGGTCCAAGGAGCTTGAACCACCTTGCTTTTTGTGGTTCTATGGAGGAAAGGGACATAGGTTGCCATGTTACAAGGGATTTCACCAAAATAAGCCTAGAGTGCCTTGCATGTGTACCAAGATTCGACCTCTATGTGGTCATTGGCTATGGGGAAGTCAGATCTATAGATTAGGGAAACAGATCTGACCTCAGAAGGTCAGATGGGTGTTTTCATGGGAGCAACTTGCCGAGTTCATGAGTGGACTCGACGAGTCGAATCGAGGTTGCCCCGCGATTCGTTACTGAGTAACCCGACGAGTGAAGAGGGGACTTGTCGTGCCAAGTAAGGATTTGAAGGATTCAGAGGATTAGAGTGGACTCGCCGAGTCGCTCGAGTGCACTCGACGAGTCTGGTCAAAGTTTTACCGTTGACTTCGTTGACTTTTAGGGTTTAGTCAATGTTTAGACTTATGAGCCATTAGAGGGGTAGAATGGCCTTTTACCATTCTTAGAGAACTTATAGAGAGGGGTTATCCTAGCCTTAAGAATTTGTATTAATTAGAGTAATTATTATGTGACTAGGTGGAGGTTAGTGCATAATTTCAGAGTTCGAGGTTTACCGAGTTATCCGAGGTGAGTCTTCTCACTATACTTTACCTTAAGTGGTAAATAGAGTTATGTGATTGAGTA
This sequence comes from Lactuca saligna, assembly GCF_052625555.1. Lineage (NCBI taxonomy): Eukaryota > Viridiplantae > Streptophyta > Magnoliopsida > Asterales > Asteraceae > Lactuca > Lactuca saligna. The sequence goes on from NC_136422.1 coordinate 121,936,490, forward strand.
TCTTGCATGCTATTTGTGCGATGTGTTGCACAACATTATTTCTATGTGATTTATGTTGTGTGTATATCAGAGTTTACAAAGTTAGGATCGAAAGGTCGAAAGAGTTAGGACAAGAGGGTCCACAAAGTTAGAGCCAGAGGGCTCACAGAGTTTTAGCCTCGAGTGGCTATTATGTGTTAATGTGGTATCTTGGGGAACTCACTAAGTATTTATGCCTACAGTGTTTTGTGTTATGTGTTTCAGGTACCAGTGAGGATCACGGGAAGGCGTCGGCATGATCAGTACACACTCTTGGAGTTTTTATACATTTTGATATTGGGATGTATTTTTATGGATTTGATATGTGATACATTGGGATATGAGAATGTTTATGAATTAAAATTATAAATTTTAAAAGTGAAAAATTGTTTTGAAATTTACCTTGTTACAAGTTGGTATCAAAGCCTTGGTTTGAGGGATTCAAATGCACCTTAGAGCGTATTTGAACTCAAACTGAGAATTTGAGGAATTTTTCGGAATAAAACAAAATTTTTCTAAAAGAGAAAAAGGGTTTTGAAAAGAGCATAGAAAAGCAGTGTGTACGATCACCCAGCGCCTGAACAGTGATTTCCCAACATACCCTTATATTATGTGTTATGTGATATGAGATAATATGTTATGCATGCTAGAATAGGCTAGGTAATCTTATTAGGAATAGAGTGGCGTGATTTGTGATGCCTTAGCCTAGGGGTTTTGTTGCTAGGAGATGCTTGAGAGTGAGTAGATAGCAGCGAGGAGCTTGTGAGAGATCTGCTAGAGAGTAGACTATGCATAGTGAGAGTAGAGTACTTGGGATTTGGGATACTAGGAGGAGGACTTAGGTTGAATATTGATGTTGTGTGGACGGTAGTATTGGGCCCGTACTACTGAAGACACCGGAGTAGTGTGCAGCCCAAGTAAGAATCCTTGGGGTACCAGGGAGCGAGTAGGGTCGAGTTATCAAGTGCGAGTATGCTCGAGCGAGCTTCTGATATTTTTATGTTGTATTTCAGAGACATCATGGTTGGGACACACCACAGACTAGAGACCAGCAGGGTGAGTAATGAGGAGCTCCTCCAAATGATCCATGAGGAGGTGGATGCGGCTATCCGCGCAGAGATTCCAGAGATGTTCGGGTCTATTAAGACCATGCTGATTGAGACTTTTGATGAGAGATACACAGCGGTTACTGAGGCTGCAGCCGCTGCAGCTAGACCTTAGGGTGGTGATTCGTTGCTGTTCCGGGAGTTCAGCAACACGAAGCAACTAGAGTTTGATGGGACGCAGGATCCGATTGCTGCGATGAGATGGGTTTCTGATATTGAGGGATGCTTCTATACGTGTTCATGTCCAGAGCATTTGAGGGTCCGGTTCGCGTTGAACCAGCTTCGCCTGGGAGCGAAGGACTGGTGGAAGTTTGTGACGACGCACTTTTCGTCTGCTGAGCTTGCCGCGGTGACCTGGGAGAGGTTCACCGCCATGTTCCATGATGAGTACGTTCCTCCGGTGGAGAGGGAATGTTTAGCATAGGAGTTTCTGACCCTCAAGCAGGGTACTGAGTATTTTGAGGGCGATGTTCTGATCTGAGCACGTGTCTACCAATCAGATACATATGAGTCGGTATTTGAGTATTTTGAGGAGAGACATACGAGAGTTCATGTCGAACTCGTCATACTGAACATTTTTCGAGCTTCAGGAAAATGCTCGGAAGAGGGAGATAGAGCTGGAGACTCAGGTTAGGGACGAGGTAGAATCTCAGGGGAGGGATCGGTGACCGGCTTAGTCCCAGCCGGCAGCCAAGCGGGCCAAGCCCACCGATTCGAGATTAGGGAACCAGAAGGGTCGTACTTGTGGCAAGTACGACAAGGGTAATGAGGGAGTGTGTAGAGAAGGGTCTTGCTACAAGTGTGGAAAGGAGGGGCATATGGCCAAGGATTGCCCCAAGGGATTTGCAGTCTGTTTTCACTGCAACCAGACCGGACACCGGAAGGCCGAGTGTCCGTAGCTGCGGGGATAAGCACAGGGAGCATCATAGGGATCTGCTCCTGCTATTCGAGCTACCGAGAGTCGGCCGGTGAAGGCTGAGGCACCGAAGGCATAAAGGAGAGGCTTCCAGTTGACCGCGGAGGAGGTCCGCACAACGCTCGATGTTGTGGCTTGTATGTATTCTTTCTTGTATTTACTATGATGTTTGATCTATTTTGTTTATATTATGTTATGCGTATGTACTTTCCTTGTGTGTTCTGTGCCTGCCTTGGTGTTATTTAACTCGGGTGCGAGCCGATCTTTTGTGTCATTAGCCTTTAGTCAGCACATCAATATTCATCGAGAGGTGTTGAGTCGACCTCTTCAAGTTTCCATAGCTGACGAGCGAGCGGTGTATGCCACCGATGTGATTTGGGGATGTGTACTTGAGATCTTCGGAGTTGAGTTTCTGATTGATTTGGTTCCGATTGCGATGGGGGATGTATGTGTCATCATGGGCATGGACTGGTTGAGCAGATTTGGAGTGGTTATCGATTGTCAGCGGTAGCTGGTGACCATACGAGAACCTAGTGGGGGAGTTCTTACGGTGTATGGCGAGGGTAGCCGTCCTGGGTCAACATTTTGTTAGGCTGCTAGAGCGAGGTAGAGCGTACAACAGGATTGTAGTGGATTTATGGTGTATGTGGTGGAAACAAGAGTAGATGCAGAGAGGTTGAGGTCGGTCGATGAGGTCCCGATATTATGGGAGTTCCCGGATGTTTTCCCCGAGGAGTTTCCGGGTATGCCTCCCGAGAGGCAGGTAGAGTTCCGTATCGATTTAGTTCCAAGGGCAACACCTATCACTAAGGCGCCCCATCGCCTTGCGCCGCCAGAGATGTAGGAGTTATCCTCGCAGCTTCAGGAGCTGTTGGGGAAGGGATTTATTCGGTCGAGTAGCTCGCCATGGGGAGCGCCGATCCTTTTTATCAACAAAAACGATGGTTTGCACCAGATGTGTATTGATTATTGGGAGTTGAACAAGTTGATGGTCAAGAACTGTTACCCCTTGCCGAGGATCGACGATTTGTTTGATCAGTTACAGGGAGCGTCTTGGTTCTCCAAGATTGATCTGAGATCTGGATATCATCAGATGAGGGTGTGCGATGAGGATATCCAGAAGACAGCATTCAGAACTCGTTATGGGCATTACGAGTTCGTAGTGATGCCTTTCGGGCTCACCAATGCACTGGCGGCGTTCATGGACCTCATGAACAGAGTGTGCAGGCTGATGCTGGATCGTTCAGTGATCGTGTTTATCGATGATATATTAGTATATTCGAGATCTAGAGAGCAACATGAAGAGCATTTGAGGGAGATCCTTGGAGATTTGAGATCGGAGAGGCTTTACGCCAAATTCTCCAAGTGCGATTTCTGGTTACGAGAGGTCCAGTTCCTGGGGCATCTCGTTAACCAGAGCGGGATATTGGTCGATCCGGCCATAATTGAGGCGGTGATGAGTTGGGAGGTGCCGAGACCCCCCTCAGAGATCAAAAGTTTTCTGGGGTTGGCCGACTATTATCGGAGATTTATCAAAGATTTCTCCAAGATTGTTGTTCCTCTCACCAGGTTGACCCGGAAGGGCGTAACATTCTGTTGGGGCCTAGAACAGCAGGCCTCTTTCGAGACACTTCGCCAGAGATTATGCGAAGCCCCTGTATTAGCCCTTCCGGAGGGGATGGAGGATTTTGTGGTATATTATGACGCGTCGATGTCAGGAATGGGTGCGGTGTTGATGCAGAGAGGTCATGTGATAGCATACGCATCGAGGCAGTTGAAGCCTCATGAGACGATATATCCCACTCACAATCTGGAGTTGGGGGCTGTGGTGTTCGCCCTCAAGATCTGGCGTCACTATTTGTATAGGGTCCGGTGTACCATATACATGGATTGTAACACACACGTTTTGAAATCGTGTTTTAAGTAAATAATATTATGAAATATTATGTGAATTTGAATGTTGAGTTCTAACAAATAGTTTTTACTAGAAATGAAGTAAACTATGTTTAGAATCACTCATAAAATATTGGAAGTCTTATGAGATTCCAATTAAAAGCCAAATAGTGAAATATAGCGAAAATATAAAATTTCAAATATGTAAAATTTTATTATTGAAAGTTGTAGATAATCTCGTTAGAAACATTTAGACGAAAACCTCATCGAAATCCGAGTTATAACGAAGAAGTTATGACACAACCTAAATGAGAATTGAAGATCTCATCATTAGTAGTACAACGGTAAAAAGTCTGACGAAAACGGATGTCGGATGAAGAAGTTATGAATTTTTAATGTATTTTCCTGTCCCGGTCTATTTAAAATAATAATATTAAAATTAAAGTCAAGATTAGAAGACGACGTCTAAACAAATGTTGTAGAGCACAATTTTAGCTACGCGTGCATATAAAGAACGTCAAAAACGAAGCTCGTATGCAAAAGTTATGGATTTTACAAGATTTGGAACAAAAATCGAGATATTTCGCATGAATAGTGCTGCCACGTCGCATGAACAGTAGTCGCACTACCCGGATCCGATGCGTGTAGCCTCCTGATTCGGCTGAAGCAACGGTCCAATGCGTGTCCGACGCACGCCTCGCCTCATGTCGCCATCCGAGTGGACCGAACCGCGGTCCAATGATCTTCCGACGCCCGCCTCGCCTCCTGTCCGAGCCTCGCATGCGCACCAGCTCCCCTCCTCTCGCTTCGTGGCCTTCGCTCCAGCAGCCACGTGTCCCTTCTGCCAGCGCACCCTCCGAACCTCGGCCCTATAAAAGGGAGGGCTGCGAGATCTTCTGATAAAATTTGGAAATTTGGAACTTTCACCCCTCTTTTTGATATTTTTACTATTCCGACTTCCATTGAAGCCCCGCTATTGATTCCAAAGCCCGAAACACACCCCGAGACCCCCGAGAAGCCCGAAAAAGTTATCTTTCGGTTTTGAAGCTCTACCTTCGCAGAGCCCAGTTTTCAATATATCTCCCGGTTTTCAACATAGAAAGTCATATTTAGAGCCGAAGTACTGCCCAAATTAATATTTTAGCCCCCGATTATTTCACGGTGAGTTTAATATATAGGAACAATTGTATGTCATGTGTTATATGTGCTATGTACTTTTCAGTGTTATTATTTGGGGTCATTTTCCCGGGTTATTTTTACTCGCTATTTTTAATAGCAAAGAAATACCTTTGACCATGTGATCAGTGAAAGTACTTAGATTCACGTTGGTATTGGTATGTAGCGTCTGGCCATGTAGAACACGTCTCCGTAAGAGAATGATTTCTATTCTATGGTATTGGCAAATGGTTAGACAGGGCTATAAGCCTGAAATCTACCAAAATGTTAATTCAAAGTTGTATGTCTTTTGTGCCATTTGGGCCAAAGCTTTATTGATGTATATCAAGTATGGAAAATATTATGTCTCATTGATTGTATATCTTTAAATCAAATCAATGATTGATATGGAATGTTTGTCACATGATTCACATATGCCCTTGTTATTCCTTGTTCCTCTCTGCTTTTTCCATATTGAAGTATATATATGGCATAACGTTATACTGTATCTATTATTGAACTCACTAAGCATCACCGATTACCCTCTCAATGTTTAACAAATTGCAGGAGATAAGCATCTAGTATAGTTATATACTGGTAGAAGATTTTTGAATAGTTTGAAACTATTGTATTGATAAAAGCTTATGAATAGTTTGAAACTATTGTGTTTTGCATTCCCATATGTATAAAACTATAGAATCTTGGGAAGTAATGTAATATATAACACTTTAAATTAGTCGGTTTGTATCCAGTAGTTTGTAACCTCTTTATCAATGTAAAATATTGCTTTTATGAATATGCAAGTAGCATGTTTTGGAGTAATAATATTGTGAAATATGAAAGTTTGGGTCTTTCAGAAATACGAAAGTTTGGGTATTTCAATGATGGTATCAGAGCAGTAGTTTGAGTGAACTATATTCCACGGACTGGTATTTAGACTTAAACTATTGGAAGTTCAATATATGAACTTAATCATTGTAAATATAGGGATACAAATGTAATATATAATGTAATATATTACATTATATACAATGTTCTAAAATACAAGGTTACCCTGTATTGCAGAGCAATAGCTGAACATGTTAGTAGCCATACCCCTGAGGTTGGTGGAGGTCCTCAACCCGAGGAAGTGAATACTCCAGTATCTCCTCGTGAGGAGTGACTCTTGGGTAAACTTACAGGTGTTATTCGATAGAATCTCGAATAACATAAAAATAATGATGATAAGGGAAAAGAGAAAGCCACTGGAGAATCTTCAAAAGGAGAGGTGAAACATCCCTCATTCAAAGATTTCAAGAGTAGCGGTGCTATAGAGTTTTTCGGTGTTCTCAATCCCATTATTGTTCTTACTTGGATCCAGAACATAGAGAAAGTGTTTTGTATTTATCATGTGGATAATGAAGACAAGGCTAATTATTCTTCTGCAATGCTCATCGGAGAAGCCTTGGTCTGGTGGGAAGCAACTTATGAAGCTCTCAACGAGTTTGACCAGGAGAATTCAACCTGGGAAAAGTTTAAAACTCATTTGCTGGAGAAGTATTGTCCTTTAGACACGAGGAGGAGATTGGAGAAGGAATTACTTGAGCTTAAACAAGGAGGAATGACTGTGAATGAGTATGAAACTCAGTTTAATCAAAGAGCAAGGTTCGCTACAAAGTATATTCCAACTGAAGACGAGAAAATTCAGTTATTCATGGAGGGACTACGACACGAAATCCATGATTTCGTTGCCAATCAAGAAGTTCTGTCATTCGATAAAGCCGTTGAATATGCTCGAAGACGTGAGCATGACTTAGAAATACGTGGTGCCACTTATACTGCTCCGAAGCATCCACATACTGAAAGAACTGTTCCCGTTCCTTCTTTTCTATCAGCTCAATCCGTTCGGACTGAACCTGGTAATCAAGTTCAAACTTAAAATGCCTCTCGTGGACGTGGTAGATCACAATCTTTTTCTATGCAATCGCCTTCATGTCGTATTTGTGGAAGGAATCATCCGGGCCAATGCAAAATAGACAAGGAATCCATTATCTGTTATGGATGTGGAGAAAAGGGTCATATAAAGCCAGCTTACCCAAGAAAGGATGTTACTTGCTATGCATGTGGTATTACTGGCCACAAGAAGCGTTTTTGCCCTACTCTTACTAGTCAGATGACGGGAAGTCAAGCTTTTGTTCAACAACTGGTGAGAAGTCAAGTCCCTGTTCAACAATAAAAGGGTACTCCAACTAAAAAGGAGGAGGTGCCAAAAGCTAAAGGTCGTGCATTCCAGATTACCTCAGAGGAAGCACGCGAGGACCCGAATGTTGTGCTGGGTACATTTCTTGTCAACTCTAGACCTGCTCACATCTTATTTGATTTTGGTGCCTCAGATTCTTTTGTGTCTTATGAATTTGCGCATTCCTTTCAAATTGCCTGCTTTGTTGTAACATCCGGATTTTACCAGGTATCTTGTAAATCTAATTTTGTCACATTGTGAGAGGGACTCGGCGAGTTGGAGCTCAGACTCGCCGAGTAGAGACGCGAAATTGAACATTGGTGCGCGCCTGGACTCGGCGAGTCCAAGATATGGACTCGGCGAGTCTGCGCTGTGTAATGAAACCCTAAATCTCCGGGTTTGAGGCCTATTTAAAGGGCCTTATGGCCGTCATTTGTGCTCACCCAACCCTCAGTGAGTGATCCTTGTGTTCTTGAGCTATTTGTGAAGAGAAAGGAGCCATTCTTGATCTTGTGTGTGTGTTCTAGCAAGAAGAAGGAGACTCTAGGCAAGAGGAAGCAAAGGAGGTTGCTATTTCGTGTATTTGGAGCTTAGATCATCACTCTAGAGGTATTATCTCGGACCATTTTCTGTTTAGTGAAGCATGATGCAATTTAGGGCTTGTGGTGGTCATTTATGGGATGATTTGATGCCCATTGGTTCCCTCTTTGAGTTGAGGCCATGGATCTGGATCCATAGAGGTCCAGAGAGCCTCACTCATCAAGCTTTATGAGTGACAATAGAGTCTTTGGCCTTGTGTTGTAGTATTTGAGTCATAAACATCATATATGGTCATATAAAGGTTGTATGTGCATCAAGATTGTAACTTTACGTGCTAAATGAGCTTGGAGGGACTGGATCTATGGATTAATGAACTGGATCTGACCTTTAGAGCAAGATTGAGTCAGTGCATGGCATGGACTCGCCGAGTCCGAAGAACAGACTCGGCGAGTAGCATGAATGTTGCCCGACCACTCTGTGAGTGGCCTCGCCGAGTTGGGAAAGGTGGACTCAGTGAGTCAAGGGGGAGTCAGAATGGACAGGTGGACTGAGTCTAGCTGGACTCGCCGAGTTGTTCTTGAGACTCGGCGAGTTGAGTTGTGGTGGCCCCACAACTCGTGCCAGGTGGAACTCGTCGAGTTGAGGGAATGCTCGACGTGTCAAGGGAGGATTCCAGGGAAATTGGTGTACACGCCCAGACTCGCCGAGTCGCCTGGGTACTCGCCGAGTCCGGTCAAAGTTGACCGTTGACCGTTGACTAGCGTTGACCTAGATTGACTTGTTATAGTGTGGTCGACCCCAGTGGGGAAAGTGTTAATTAGAGGTGTATTGTGCTATAGGGGGACGACAGCTCGACAGGTCGAGTGATTAGCGATTTCAGGTTTACGATTTACCGAGACACGCGAGGTGAGTCTTCTCACTATACTTTACCTTGAGTAGGTAACCAGAGTTATGTGATAGAGTATTTGTATGCTATGTATGTTATGTGTGGTACTGCATTACTTCTATGTGTTTGATGCTGTGCATGTTTACAGAGTTAGAACCGGAAGGTTCACAGAGTTAGAACCTGAGGGTTCACAGAGTTTGGGTGCACGGACCCACAGAGTTATAGCCTCGAGTGGCTAATATGTGTTATATGTAGTATTTTGGGGAACTCACTAAGCCTTGTGCTTACAGTGTTGATGTTATTGTTTCAGGTACTAGTGACGACCGCGGGAAGGCGCCGGCTTGATCCGTACACACACACATTCGGAGCTTGATATCATGATCTTGGGATTTTGTATTGTCTTGTTTGGATAATTAAAATGGTTGTTTAAAGAATATCAATGGAATTATGTTTTATAAAAATTGAAAAATTTGTTTGAAAAATTTCGGTGTTACATTTGTACTTGCGCAACCATTTCACGTAGATACTGCGGGAAGTATATCATTACTTGCTAAAAAAGTCTATAGGGATTGTGTCATAGAAATTGAAGGCTATACTTTTCTTGCTAACCTGATCCTTATCTCCTTTGCCAACTTTGATATTATTCTCGATATGGATTGGTTATCAAAGAACCACGCAGAACTCTTGTGCTATGAAAAGATAGTACGCATTCCTATTGAAGGGGAGAATCCTATTTATGTTTATGGGGAACAAAGACTCTTAAAAATAATCTCTTTCCTTAAGGCTTGTAAATTCATGTCGAAAGGGTGTTCTATCTATCTGGCCTACACAGTAGATGTCTCAAAATAGGAGAAAAAAATTGTTAATGATGTTCTCGTTGTTAACAGATATCCTGATGTTTACGCCGATGACTTGCCTGGCCTTCCTCCCGTTAGGCAAGTAGAATTCCGAATTGACCTTGTGCCTGGTACTGATCCGATTGCAAAGACTCCTTATCGTCTGCGCCAGCTAAGATGGAAGAAATGATAATCCAACTGCAGGAACTACTTGACAAGGGTTTCATTCGACCGAGTACCTCTCCCTGGGGTGCTTCGGTACTGTTTGTCAAGAAGAAGGATGGATCAATGCGGATGTGCATTGATTACCGTGAGCTGAATAATGTGACTATCAATAACAAGTACCCACTACCTTGCATCGACGATTTGTTCGATCAACTCCAGGGTGTTAGCTATTTCTCAAAGATTGATTTAAGATCTGGCTATCATCAGTTGAAAGTTCACGAGTAGGATGTACCGAAGACTGCTTTTCGTACTCGATATGGGCATTATGAATTCCTTGTTATGCCATTTGGTTTAACAAATGCTCCTACTATATTGATGGATATGATGAATCGGGTATGCCGCCCAATGCTCGATCAATCAGTCATCATATTCATTGACGATATTCTAATCTAATCCAAGTCTGAAGTTGATCATGCCATTCATCTTCGTGCGGTATTAGAACTTCTTCGAAAGGAGAAACTATATGCTAAATTCTCGAAATGTGAATTTTGGCTTCGCCAAGTTTAATTTCTCGGCCATGTTATTTCTGGTGATGGTGTATCCGTAGATCCTACCAAAATCGAAGCCATTCAAAATTGGGAAGTGCCCTGTAATGCTTCCGTAATTCGTAGTTTCATGGGTCTTGCGGGTTATTACCGAAGATTCATTAAAGACTTTTCTCCATAGCAGTACCTCTCATGAGTCTTACACGGAAGGAAGTGAAGTTCGAATGGGGTGAAGCCCAAGAAAAAGCTTTCTCAACTCTAAAAGTTCTTTTGACTCATGCTCCAATCTTATCACTCCCAGAAGGTGATGATGATTTCTCCATATATAGAGATGCTTCAAGATTAGGACTCGGTTGTGTGTTGATGCAACGTGGCAAAGTGATAGCCTATGCCTCAAGAAAATTGAAAGATTATGAATAGAATTACCCCACTCATGATCTCGAGATCGCTACAGTGGTATTTGCCCTAAAACTTTGGAGGCATTATCTTTTTGGTACAAAATGGCAACTATTTACCGACCACAAAAGTCTCAAGTACATATTCAGTCAGCAAACTTTGAATATGAGATAACAACGAGCCATGGAGCTGATCAAAGATTATGATTGTGAAATCCTATATCATCCTGGAAAATCCAACGTAGTTGCCGATGCACTTAGCATAAAGGTTTATTGGAATAGTATGTGTTATGCTATTACTCATACTACAGTAAAATTCACTATTTTAGATGAATTAGAGAAATGGCAAGAAGAGGCCCTAAAGTCAGAAAATATGAAGAAAGAAGGGATAATACATTATAATGATACTTTACTTGATGATCCACAAGGATTAAAAGTATTCAAGAATCGACTATGGATTCCAAAGATTGGTGGATTGAGATAGAAGATTTTAGATGAAGCCCATAATTCTAAACTGTCAATCCATCCTGGTACAAGTAAAATGTACTATGATGTAAGAGATGATTATTGGTGGCCTGGATTAAAGAGAGACATTGGAATATATGTACAAGAATGCTTATTATGATTACAAGTCAAAGCAGAGCACCAAAAGCCATATGGAACCCCAGAAAGTCTTAGTGTTCCTGTATGGAAATGGGAAGAACTATCCATGGATTTCATTACCAAATTGCCAAAGACTGCTATACAACATGATAACATTTGGGTAATCGTCGACCGCCTGACTAAAAGTGCTCATTTTCTTGCCATGCGTGAAATGGCTCCAATGGAGAAATACGCACAAGTATACTTAGATGAAATTGTTGCAAGACATGGTGTGCCACTAAAGATCATTTCTGATCGCGATACTCGCTTCACTTCTCACTTTTGGGCGAGTATGCAATGTGAATTAGGATCTCGAGTTGCTCTCATCACAGCTTATCATCCCCAAAAAGATGGTCAGACGGAGAGAACAATCTAAACAGTAGAAGATATGCTTCATGCATGTGTCTTGGAGTTCGTTGGTAACTGGGATAAATACTTACCTCTTGTCGAATTCTCGTATAATAATAGTTACCACGCTTCAATCAGAATGCCACCATATAAAGCATTATATGGTTGCAAGTGTCATACTCCATTATGTTGGTGAGACATAGGACAGAAGATCCTTGGAGGCCTAGAAATGATTCAAGACACCACCGACAAGATTCAAATCGTACAAGAAAGAATGAAAGCGGCCCAAGATCAACAAAAGTCTTATACGGAAAAGAGAAGACGACCCATAAAATTCCAAGTGGGTAATTTCATAATGCTGAAGGTATCCCCATGGAAAGGCCTTATGAGATTTGGGAAGAAAGGAAAGTTGAGTCCCAGATTTGTTGGACCTTTCAAAATCATTCAGAGAATTGGAAAGCAAGCATACCGCTTAGAATTGCCTAAAGATTTGGCAGGTATTCATGATGTGTTTCATGTGAGTTATCTGCGCAAATGCTTGAGCATCTACGATGAGACGATTCTGTTATCTGATGTGAAATTGGATAATAAGTTAACATATGTCGAAGAGCTTGAAGAGATCGTGAATGAAAGAACAACTAATCTATGTAATAAAGAAGTGGAGTTGGTGCTTGTCAAGTGGAAACACCATAGAGGTCCAAATTATACTTGGGAAAATGAGAATGAGATAAAAACAAAATATCCCCAATTATTTTAATCGATGTAATTTCGGGGACGAAATCCTCAAAAGGAGGATGTATTTGTAACACACACGTTTTGAAATCGTGTTTTAAGTAAATAATATTATAAAAATTATGTGAATTTGAATGTTGAGTTCTAACAGATAGTTTTTAGTAGAAATGAAGTAAACTATGTTTAGAATCACTCATAAGAAGTCTTATGAGATTCCAATTAAAAGCCAAATAGTGAAATATAGCGAAAATATAAATTTTGAAATAAGTAAAATTTTACTATTGAAAGTTGTAGATAATCTCGTTAGAAACATTTAGGCGAAATCCTCATCGAAATCCGAGTTATAACGAAGAAGTTATGACCAATCGAAGATACGCGACAAAACCGGTATGACGCCGAATGACGTAAAAAGTGAGTTTTTGATAAACTACTTTTTAGCCTTAGTAATCTAAATGAAAGTCGTAGTATCCGTTAAACCGAGAAGTTCGATAAAAAGAACGCCAAAATCTGACTTCGTATGAGGAAGTTATGATTTTTCGAAGTTTCAACTTAGTAGTAGACAGCTAAGAACTCGAATTTTAGATCGAGTGATTTTTACCCGACACAACCTAAATGAGAATTGAAGGTCTCGTCATTAGTAGTACAACGGTAAAAAGTCTGACGAAAACGGATGTCAGATGAAGAAGTTATGAATTTTTAATGTATTTTCCTGTCCCGGTCTATTAAAGATAATAATATTAAAATTAAAGTCAAAATTAGCAGACGAAGTCTAAACAAAAGTTGTAGAGCACAATTTTAGCTACGCGTGCATATGAAGAACGTCAAAAACTGAGCTCGTATGCGAAAGTTATGGATTTTACAATATTTGGAACAAAAATCGAGATATTTCGCATGAATAGTGCTGCCACATCGCATGAACAGTAGCCGCTCTACCCGAATCCGACGCGTGTAGCCTCTTGATTCGGCAGAAGCATCGGTACAATGCGTGTACGACGCGTGCCTCGCCTCGTGTCGCCATCTGAGTGGACCGAACCGCGGTCCAATGATCTTCCGACGCGCGCCTCGCCTCCTGTCCGAGCCTTGCATGCACGCCAGCTCCCCTCCTCTCGCTTCGTGGCCTTCGCTGCAGCAGCCGTGTGTCCCTTCTGCCAGCTCACCCTCCGAACCTCAGCCTTAAAAAAGGGAGGGCTGCGGGATCTTCCGAGAAAATTTGGAAATTTGGCACTTTCACCCCTCTTTTTGATATTTTTACTATTCCGGCTTCCCCCGAAGCCCCGGTACCGACTCCAAAGCCCGAAACACGCCCCGAGACCCTCAAGAAGCCCGAAAAAAATTATCTTTTCGGTTTTGAAGCTCTACCTTCGCAGAGCCCGGTTTTCAATATATCTCCCGGTTTTCAACATAGAAAGTCATATTTAGAGCCGAAGTACTGCCCAAATTAATATTTTATCCCCCGGTTATTTCACGGTGAGTTTAATATATAGGAACAATTGTATGTTATGTGTTATATGTGCTATGTACTTTTCAGTGTTATTATTCCGGGTTATTTTTACTCGCTATTTTTAATAGCAAAGAAATACCTTTGACCACGTGATCTGTGAAAGGACTTAGATTCTCGTTGGTATTGGTATGTAGCCTCTGGCCATGTAGAACATGTCTCCGTAAGAGAATGATTTCTATTCTATGGTATTGGCAAATGGTTAGACAGTGCTATAAGCCTGAAATCTACCAAAATGTTAATTCGAAGTTGTATGTCTTTTGTGCCATTTGGGCCAAAGCTTTATTGATGTATATCGAGTATGGAAAATATTATGTCTCATTGATTGTATATTTTTAAATCAAATCAATGATTGATATGGAATGTTTGTCACATGATTCACATATGCCCTTGTTATTCCTTGTTCCTCTCTGCTTCTGCCATATTGAAGTATATATATGGCATAACGTTATACTGTATCTATTATTGAACTCACTAAACATCACCGCTTACCCTCTCAATGTTTAACAAATTGCAGGAGATAAGCATTTAATATAGTTATATACTGGTAGAAGATTTTTGAATAGTTTGAAACTATTGTATCGATAAAAGCTTATGAATAGTTTCAAACTATTGTATTTTGCATTCTCATATGTATAAAACTATAGAATCCTAGGAAGTAATGTAATATATAACACTTTAAATTAGTTGGTTTGTATCCAGTAGTTTGTAACCTATTTATCAATGTAAAATATTGCTTTTATGAATATGCAAGTAGCATGTTTTGGACTAATAATATTGTAAGTATGAAAGTTTGGGTCTTTCAGAAATACGAAAGTTTGGGTCTTTCACAGATCACAAGAGATTGAAGTATCTGATGGATCAGCCCAACCTTAATATGCCCCAAAGGAGATGGCTAGATGTGGTAAAGGATTATGAGTGTGAGATCCTGTAGCACCCAGGCAAGGCTAATGTTGTAGCCGATTCCCTGAGTCGTAGGGCGGAGAGTGCCCTGATACGAGATGTTTGTTTGAGATTGACAGTGATGACTCTGGTGTTGGACACCATTCGGGTGGCTCAGGTAGAGGCCATGAGACCTGAGAACTGCAAAAGAGAGTGGGTGATTGGACAGATATCTGAGTTCGTTGCCGATAGCCGTGGACTTATGACCTTTTAGGGTCGGGTCTGGGTGCCATTTGAAGGTGGGGAACGTACCATCCTGATGGAGGAGGTGCATAGATCGAGGTTCTCGATCCATCCCGGGGCCACTAAGATGTATTTGGTCATGAAGGAGTATTGGTGGCCCTGTATGAAGAGGGATGTCGCGTGGTTCGTAGAGAGATGCTTGACCTGTCGCAGAGTGAAGGCCGAGCATCAGCGTCCGCATGGTAAGTTGCAGCTACTTGAGGGTCCCGAGTGGAAGTGGGAACAGATTTCCATGGATTTTATCACCAAATTGCCGAGGACTGCGAGGGGTGTCGATGCAATTTGGGTGATTGTTGACTAGCTGACGAAGAGCGATCACTTTCTTGCTATCAATGAGAGCTCTTCTGCTGAGAGGCTGGCAGAGATATATGTGAGAGAGGTGGTATCATGGCATGGAGTACCGATCTCGATTGTGTTATATCGAGATGTACGTTTCACTTCCAGATTTTGGAAGAAATTCCATGAGGAGTTGGGTACGAGGTTGCATTTTAGTACCGCATACCACCCATAGATGGATGGTAAGAGTGAGTGGATGATTCAGACGCTCGAAGACATGCTGCGAGCATGTGTGATGGACTTCGGAGTATGTTGGGACATGTATTTTCCATTGTCTGAGTTTTCTTATAACAACATCCACCATTTGAGTATCGACATACCTCCCTTTGAGTTTTTGTACGGGAGAAGGTGTCAGACTCCTATATGCTGGGGAGAGTTTGGGCAGCGGGTGATGGGTAGCACAGAGTTAGTGCTTCAGACGACAGATCAGATACAACAGGTTAGGCAGAGGCTGCTGACAGCTCAGAGTCGCCAGAAAAGTTATGCGGATAGGCGAAGGTCCGAGCTTGAGTTCCAAGTGGGAGACTTCGTACTCCTGAAGGTATCTCCTTGGAAGGGAGTGATCCGATTCAGATAGAGGGGCAAGCTGGGGACCTAGTACATCGGTCCGTTCAGGGTGATTGTGAGGGTGGGCAATGTAGCATACCATCTAGAGCTACCTGCGGAGTTGATCCAGGTCTATGATACCTTCCATGTGTCTCAATTGAGGAAGTGTATAGCCGACGAGTCGACAGTGGTACCGTTGGAGGATATTCAGTTGGATGCCAGTCTGAATTATGTGGAACGGCCAGTTGTGATTATGGATCGGAGGATCAAGGTTCTGAGGAACAAGGAGGTGCCCTTGGTGCAGGTTCAGTGGCAACATCGGAAAGGTTCCGAGTTGACTTGGGAGCCAAAGTTGGTGATGCATGAGTAGCATCCAGAGTTGTTTACGGAGTAAGACTTCGAGGGCAAAGTCTGATTCTAGTGGGGGAGAATTGTGACATCTGGATTTCCAGGTATTATATTGTATCATTTATTTTTGGAGTTAAGAGAGAGGACTCGACGAGTTAACACCTAGACTCGTCGAGTAGGATTGTGATTTGTTGACTGATAAATGAGGGGACCCGACGAGTCGGTAAGGGTGGACTCGCCGAGTCCGTGCTGATGACTGAAACCCTAAATCCCCAGGCCTGAGCCCTATTTAAAGGACTTTATAGCCTCCATTTGCGGCTACCAGTCCAGAGAGAGGTACCCTAGCGATTTTGAGCGAGTCGTGAGAGAGCTTGAGCTTCTTTGTTCGTTTTTGGTGTGATTTAGCCAAAGAGGAAGGGCTTCTAGCAAGAAGGGGGCAAGAGGACTTCATTTCAGGAGGTTTTCAGCTTGGATCTTCATTTTGAGGTAGCTATTCAACCTTATTCCTCTGTTTTTGCTTAAGAGTATTGAATATAGGGTTTTCTATATCTTTTATGGCTTGTGTGGTTGAGATTTAGTGTCCTATTGAGTAATAAACTCAGGATCCGGACCTTTTGAGGTCCAAGGAGCTTGAACCACCTTGCTTTTTGTGGTTCTATGGAGGAAAGGGATATAGGTTGCCATGTTAGAAGGGATTTCACCAAAATAAGCCTAGAGTGCCTTGCATGTGTACCAAGATTCGATCTTTACGTGGTTATTGGCAATGGGGAAGTCAGATCTATAGATTAGGAAAACAGATCTGACCTTAAAAGGTCAGATGGGTGTTGTCATGGGAGCAACTTGCTGAGTTAATGTGTGGACTCGACGAGTCGAGTCGGGGTTGCCCTACGATTCGTTACTGAGTAACCCGGCGAGTGGAGAGGGGACCCGTCGTGCCAAGTCAAGATTGGAAGGATTCAGAGGACTAGTGTGGACTCACCGAGTCGCCTGAGTGCACTTGACAAGTCTGGACAAAGTTTGACCGTTGACTTCATTGACTTTTAGGGTTTAGTCAATGTTTGGACTTATGAGCCATTAGAGGGGTAAACTAGCCTTTTACCCTTATTAGAGAACTTATAGAGAGGGGTTAGCCTAGCCTTAATAAGTTGTATTAATTAGAGTAATTATTATGCCATTAGGTGGAGGCTAGTGAGTTCGAGGTTTACCGAGTTATCCGAGGTGAGTCTTCTCACTATACTTTACCTTGAGTTTGTAATTAGACTTATGTGATTGAGTATTTTGCATGCTATTTGTGTGATGTGTTGCACAACATTATTTCTATGTGATTTATGTTGTGTGTATATCAGAGTTTACAAAGTTAGGACCGGAAGGTCCACAGAGTTAGGACTAGAGGGTCTACAGAGTTAGAGCTAGAGGGATCACAGAGTTATAGCCTCGAGTGGCTATTATGTGTTAATGTGGTATCTTGGGGAATTCACTAAGCATTTATGCTTACAGTGTTTTGTGTTGTGTTTCAGGTACTAGTGAGGATCGTGGGAAGGCGCTGACATGATCAGTACACACTCTTGGAGTTTTTATACATTTTGATCTTGGGATGTGTTTTTATGGATTTGATATGCGATACATTGGGATATGAGAATGTTTATGAATTAAAATTATAAATTTTAAAAGTGAAAAATTGTTTTGAAATTTACATTGTTGTTTATTTAACTTTTTTTTTTTTTTATTTTTTATTTTTATAAAGAGGCGTTTTATAATGGATCTAACAGAATATAAAATGTGTTACATTCTGATACACATGTATATATAAGGGTGAACATGATTCAATATTCATCACTCCCATCATATACCATATCAATTGTAATTGTTTCAAAATTTTTTGCTATCAGTATTATACAAATTATATTTGGTACCAACAATCATAAATTTGGTTTTTATAAATTGATAATGATATATATCAGTTTCTTTATAATTTTTTTTTATCGTAAGAGCAAGGTTGTAGAATTCGCTACTCAGTACTTGTTCGACCGACTACCGAGTAGCGAGTACTCGGGGAGTACTCGTATTCGGTAATACATGAGTTGATTGAAATATATAATAAAATTAGATACATGTGAATACATGAAAACTGAAAAACACATAATTTTATCACTTCATGAATAATTATTGAAAATTTAAGATATATATATATATATATATATATATATATATATATATATATATATATATATATATATATATATATATATATAGTAATGATCACATATGTGTGTGCTAAATAATAAATCATTAAGTATATTATAGATATTAATCACGAGTTGTGCGAGTTTTGCAACACTGTTGATTAAGTAAGGGGCCAATCAGGGATTACTCAGATTCTGTAACTCGCATCGACAAGGGGCCGAGTAGGGAGTACTCGGCCAACTTGACGAGTTTTACAACACTGTGTAATTGTTAAAAGATCACCAAAGATATTGGGTAATTTCTTTACTGTAGTAAAAAAATTAGTTAAACTAGTAAAAAAAAATCCACATGGTGGGTCAATGTTTTATAGTTAAAAATGCAATCTTGGTTTAGAAGTTGGAAAGCATACTATCTGTCTTTGCAAAAACTAAGGGGGTGTTTGGCTAAATTTTTTTTTAAAAAAACTTATTAGGTTCCACACCACTATTAGTTAAAAAAGTGTTTGCATGAAAATAACTTATTTCGGTGGGAAACTTCTAATAAATAATTTTTTTTATAAGTTACCATACACTTAGAGGGTGTTTGGCATAGCTTTTAAAGTGACTTTTTACTTTTCTCTTTTTTTTTTTTTAAAAGTCAAAAATATGTTTGGTAAAATGAAAATGACTTTTGTAATCAACTTTTTCAATAGACGAAATCTTATCTTTTTAAAAAGTCAACTAAACCTGACTTTTTTAACTTTTCAACTACTTAAAACATTAACTTACCTTTATTCACCCAGCTGCCCTAATCAATGTAAATATGTAAAGATATAGTTTTTAGTTACAAACCAAACACTTTTTAAAAAACAACTTTTGTAAAAAGTCCTTTTAGAAAAAGTCATTTTACAAAAAGGACTTTTTCCCCTCAAAAGCTAAGCCAAACACCCTCTTACTTATTAACTTATAAGCTAATAAGTTAATAAGTTATAAGCTAATAAGCAATAAGTTTTTTTACCGAACACCCCCTAAAACATAACAATTCCACAAACATAATACCAAATGTCAATATATCAAACAAAACAATACCCAAAATTGGTTCAACATAAGTTTGCATGATTACCTCTTCTCTTCATTCTCTGCTTCAACAGCCCTCTTGAGCCTTGCACCCAAATGGCGTTTGTTTGTCCTCTCAACATGCAGTTTGGAGTAAGCACTGAATGACTTCATTTCCTTGGTCACCTTCACAAATTCAACAACTGCCTTCTCCCTAACAATTGCTAACACTGAACCTTGAACTTGGGTAGCACTTGCAAGCTCCTATGGGGTAGAGTCACCAGCCTAAAACAAAATATGCTTGTTAGCTCTTGAAAAATTGAAATAGAAATTTCTCATTAACATTTATCGGTTTCATAGCTTTTCGCCTAAGTAATATTCGTATATCGTAAATTTGTCGAGGTGAAAATGAAACCGAATCTCAAGAAAATTTGTAGGTTCTTTATTTTAGCAATATAAACACATTTCAAGAAAATTGTGGGCCTCTAATCTAAATTTCAAGATTATAGAAAATTATAAAAGGAAGAGGAATTAATACCAGAAATGCCAATCGTTGGAGCAAGTTTCTTAGGAATACCAGCAACCTGTTTAAAACACACAATGAATATAACACTTCAGCCCCTAAAAAAACTACAAATTACACTTTTAAACCCCAAAGTTATGGTGATAACAAATAGCAAGTGTCATGTTGTATTTCAGATTTTATCCATGAAGCTGGGGATGAAGCTTTCCAGCAGGCCTTAGGTAATCTTTCACAGCCTTTGCATCCAAAATGGATTATAAGGCAATGGTCAGCGTAAGGTCACTCACAACTTGATGCCTGCTAAGTAATCCTGCAAAGTTGCGAGTTATATGTTGAATTATTACCAAAATGTTTCAGTTTTCAATAAATCAAATAAGTCCTCACCAAATTGAACAACATCAAGCTTAAATTGTTCATCAGAGCATACGTTTAAAACTTTTTCACTTGAAGCATGTTGTTGATCATACACTTAAATACCAATTGGTTAAAGGTGAAGCATAAGTGCTTGATAAATCATGAGATACTAAAAGATTGCTTCTGAATAATTATTTCTTGGGAAGTAGATTATATTCCTAAAATACATGTTCTCTATACATCTCTTTCCATTTAGGTGTGTGTGTGTGTGAGAGAGAGAGAGAGAGAGAGAGAGAGAGAGAGAGAGAGAGAGAGAGAGAGAGAGAGAGAGAGAGAGAGAGAGAGAGAGAGAGAGAGAGAGAGAGAGAGTAATGCCTTTTAATATGGTGGTGTGTATTTTTTTGGTATTTTGCTTCTAGGGCAGCTCTCTCTTCGAAATACTTGGTCTGCATCTCATCATGTTGAGGTTGTACATCAGGAAAAGTATTAATAGTGTTTGACATGATAAGAAGTAAAAACATCCCACTACAATGAAGATGACACACTAAAATAAGAAGAATTATGGTGATCATCACGCACTTAAATTCAATCCTTGTATGGTAAATTAAAAGATCAACGTTTCAAAATAAGCCCAGTTACTACTTATGTAGTGACCATTTAATTACAGAGTAATATCTTATTAACATAAAGAAAAAAAATATAAGTCTTCACTAATATGAGTAAATATCACTATGACCCAACCATTTTTCTAGTTATGGTTTAAATGGTCCCTATTGTTTTTTTTTTTCGCACTTGAGAGGAACGAAGACTTAAAAAATAGTTTTTAAAGCCATTTTGTTCAAAGTGGAAGGGTTGAGCCGATTAACATTATCCTACTCAACATATTAGGTACACATATCATCAAAATTAATCCACCTAAGTTGCCATGTAACCTGCTCGTTTACTGAGCTTGCCCAACAAGACACATTATATAAAAACCCTCACTGTCTTCTTCCCCTTTTTGTCGTATTTTTTGTCTTCAAAATCACTTTGTCATGGCGGTTTACATGAAGATCGATCTTCACTTTGCTGAGTTTTTTACAAGGTACCCCGATATTAGTTATACGGATGGAGCAGAACAAAGGTTCGAAGATGTTGATTTTGCTGGAATGGACAGGAACGAGTTTGTTAACTTCGTACATAGATTTGCAAATGAAATATGTGTAAATGTTTTTTATTGCATGCTTGGAAAAGACTTTCCTGATGGATTGAGGATCTTGGTTAGTGAAATTGACTACCAGGACTTCATCAAAGTTGGGTATGCTACTGGTAGTGTCGTGGATGTATACATGGATCATCTAGGTGTGAATGTCAAACAGTGAATTATTGATGAGCAAGTTGATGAGAGCGTTGTGGAAGGCAATCATTATGATGGATTTGTGCAACATGGCCCAGATGAACTGCAAGGTATTGTACACAATGACCTTGAACACGTAGATTGCAATCCAATGAATAAGACCATTAACGATGAGTTTTTGAGCAAGCTATGGCCAAAAGTGCAGTCAACTCCAAACATTCCACCTTATGAGGATCCATATCTTCAAATGGAAGAAAATGAGCTAAATATTGAAGAGGTTACTACATACAATGAAAATGTGCATTGGAAAAAACAAAAAGCTGTGTTAGGAATTCGATTTCATAGTCCAAAACAGTTAAAGCTTATGTTATGTAATTATGTTGTTGCTAATGGGTATCAGTTGTGCTACAAAAACAATGACAATAGAAGCCTTTTAGTTAAATGTTGTTCTGGGCAGTGTAAGTTTAGCCTATGGGCTTCATGGATGAGTGAAGAAAACTCTTTCCAGATTAAGTCCCTTATAGATGAGGATAATTGTGCTAGAAATTTTAAACTTGGATCAATTGTTAGATATGATTGGATTGGTAGCCATTTTACAACTGAGTTCTTACAAAAGCAGAAAATGAGTGTTAGGATGCTTAGGGAAGAGGTGAAATAGGCTTTTGGTATAGATGTAAGTATGGGTCAGTGCAAGAGAGAAAAAAAGCATGCTATTGAGCTAATTGAAGGCACATTGGTTGAACACTATTCAAAGCTTTAGTCACATGGTGAGGAGATAAGATCAAACCCAGGATCAACTGTGAAAATGGATGTCAATACTATGCAAGATGGGAAAAATTATTTTAGTAAGTTTTATGTATGTTTTGAGGGACTAAAGCAAGGGTGGAGGGGTAGTTGTAGAAGAGTAATTAACCTGGATGGATGTTTCCTTAAGGGGCTATGTACTAGAGAGTTAATAACCGTTGTTGGAAGGGATGCTAATAATCATATATTTCAAATTGCATTGGCAGTTGTGTGTGTTGAAAACAAAGAGAATTGGAAATGGTTTTTGGAAAATGTAAAAGATGACTCAGGAATGGACAATGGTTTTGGAATTGCATTGATGTCAGATCAGCATAAGGTATGTTTCTTAGTTGTATTTTATTTATTAATGAAAGTTGCCTATACTATTTTACCAATTCAATTCTTAATGTGAAGAGACTATTGGAAGCTGTGAAGGAGATTTTGCCTAGTGTTGAACACAGACAGTGTGCATGGCATGTTGTTGCCAACTTTAGGAAAAGATTCCCCGGAGTAATGTATGAGAAGATGTTTTGGAAGGCATGCAAGGCATTTACTGAGCCTTTACACAATGCAACAATGAAGGAAATACAACTTCTCAATCCTTCAGCCTTTGAGTATCTAACACAAAAGAACCCACAATGATGATGTAGAGCTTTTTTTAGGAGGGAAAGATGTGAGATGTTGTAGAGAATGGGTTGTTGGAGAGCTTTAACAATGTTATAAGAGATGCAAGGAAGAAACCAATCATCACAATGCTTGAAGAAATTAGATTGTATGTTATGGAAAGGCAGTTTCATTTGAGCATGAAAGGCAGTTCATGGCCAGATTTTGAACCATGTCCATCAATTACATCCTTGCTGAATCAATTGAAAAAAGCTCAAAGGTAAACTTAGTTTGTGTTTGTTAACATCATAGATAATACTAAACTTAGACTAACTTTTAGACAATGTTATTAGATATTGGCAGGTTTTACCAACTGGTTTGAACCAATTTGAGATAAGAAACTGAGCAGTGTCTTATGCTGTTGACATAGACAAGAAGACATGCTCTTGTAGAGTTTGGAAAATAAATGGGTATGGGTGTGTACACTTAGTTGCAACTATTAGTTACCTAAACAGAGAGTTCGGAAGTTATGTGGATCCCATGTTCTTTGGAGCCGTTTATAGAAATCCTTACAAGTATCCACTGAGAGGGATGAATGGCAGCAATATGTGGCCAAGTACTAGTTTCATACCACCACTGCCACCTTTGAAAAGGAAAATGCCAGGCAGGCCTAAAGTCAATAGAAGGAAGGACCCAGGAGAAAAGACTACTAGACACACTGTGTCAAAGGTTGGGAAGAAAATTCTATTTAGTGTGTGTAAACAAGTTGGTCACAACAAGGCTACATGTCCTAAAGTTGAGAAGCCTAAAAAACTCAAGGTGAAGAGAAAGAGATAAACTACTAAAGGTGGTAATGAAGAGGAAGGAAGTGGTTCAAAAACAACCGTTGGATGTACACGGAAGCAATCTGAAGGTGGTAATGAAGAGGAAGGAAGTGGTTCAAAGACAATAGTTGCATGTAAACTGAAGCAATCAGAGAGGATTAAAAAGAAAAAATTGGCAAAAAGGGTTGAAGGGAAAAATGGAAAAGGAAATTCTTGTGACAATCCAATGAATATTGAATAGACATAACTGTTATTTGGTAGTGTGTTAAGACTAGGTTGGTTGTTTGATGTGTTATTTAAGTTTGTTTTGTAGTAGTATTATGTGGTATGTGTTTGTTGAATGTTTTTTATGTACACTAGTAACACAAACAAAACGATGACACACAATAGCAGGGCACTTTCATTTATTTAATAGGAAAGGGATTACAAATCCATTACATACCCATTACAAATACATTGGTAAACATGAAAGGAAACCATATTAAAAATAACCATAACTTTATCTTAATAGGAAAGGAAACCATATTTAATACGAAAGGGATTACAAACCCATTACATACCCATTACAACTTGTAGACTAATACCACAAAAAAACCAGCCCAACTTAGAAATAACCATAACTTCATCTTTCTAACATTAGATAGAAGCTTCTTATTTTCCCGAACCTAATTTGTAACCAAGGTTGTGTCACCAGTCGTGTTCGTACTCTCCACTTCATCTGCCCAACATATGAAGCCATCACGAGGCCCCTATAGTGGAAGTTATTATTTGTTATGGATTAAGTTACCAAACCCATAAACAAATTATCAAAATCTAGGTCAACAGTTAACATGCAATTTACATTTACCTTTTTGGGGCAAGCATAAAAGAGTCGTCCAGGGTTGTATTTAGTAGTTGATGTTCGTAATATTGCTTCACATCCACACGAGCATTCAACTGATTTCATCGAACCATTCATTTCAGTGATGTCACTGGAACGGTAAGAAGAAAAAGAGAGCAAAAGAAAGCTTATTAAGTCCACATATATGTCTGAAACATGAGTATATTTAAGGGTAAATTTTGAAATGACGAAACTAACCTCTTTGACACTAATTCACTGTAATTTCCATTAACTACTATTTTTCCATTAAATAAACCCGGTTACAAAGTTACTTTATACAAAATTGTCTGTGCTTAGACAGGTCTTCAATCACATTCGCCAAAACAAACACATAAACCCTAATACAAAGCATTATACTACCAAAAGAAGACACATCGATACCTAATCAACACAAACACTACGAACCACCAACATAAACACCAACATATCAGGGGTTCACGATATGAAGAAACTTCTGCACCATAAAACCAAAAGTCACAATCACAAGTCCAATCACCAATACAGTCAACGAAGTCACCTTTTTCTCCGTGCTCTCAATCCGACGATGCAATGCGAGCGAGTTAACCCTGCTTAACACCAAATCTCGACCCATTTCTTCTTTAAAATGGGAGACTTCCATTTTCTGCTCTACAATTTCTAGTCCACAATCACAATAAATTGTATGCAAATCGCCGAAGTTGAGATGGTCTCGTGAATTTATAGATATTGAATCCGGTGAAAGTGGTGGTGGGGTCGCCATCGTGTCTCACGTGAAAGCGATGAATCGAGGTTATGTCGGATTTTCGGTAACCCTTAGTGGAAAAGGGTATTGAAGATTTAGGGTTTCATCGAATAAGCCATTGCTTTTATGGGCCGATGGGTCCACAATGACCCTTAGGCCCCAAGCAAGGAACCGGTCACAACTCAGTGACATGTACACGAGTTAACTCAGACTCAACTCACTTGCTGACTATGCTTATTATGTATATGGTTTACCTGTTAAAATAGGTAACTGGACCAATTTAGCCAGTAAAGTAAAACTTGGTTCCCTTCAAGTGCGAAAAAAAAGCAATAGGGACCATTTAAACCATAACTACAAAGATGGTTGGCTCACAGTGACATTTACAACACTAATATTGCCTTTGAACTTTCAAGACACCAATATAAGATCACCTTATATATATATATATATATATATATATATATATATATATATATATATATATATATATATATATATAGAAGTAAGTTCAAATAAAAACAGTAAATAGTGTGAGAACGTAAAAACACTATGTTTATATTATGATTCTGTATTGAATGTTGTATATGTGTATTGTTGAAGTAATTCTGATATGAATATACATTTGATTATTCATATATTCATTAGAATGTTATTATTCTATTATAAATTTATGTTTGTGTATTTTTATAGTAAATTATAATTTTAGTTTTAACCTTTGATTACTCATTTATTCATTGCTGAATAATGAGATAAAACTATGGATGCAAAATTCGTTGCAGAATAATAACATAAAAATAGTGTTTTTACGTTCTCACACTATTTACTGTTTTTATTTTAACTTTCCCCATATATATATATATATATATATATATATATATATATATATATATATATATATATATATATATATATATATATATATATATATCTATATATATATATATATATATATATATATATATATATATATATATATATATATATATATATATATATATATATATATATATCAAGGTTATACAAAACGCTCGACTTTAGCTAGCCGGTGGACCAGGGTTAAGGGATTAATTGGTTAGGTGTGGATTAATCAGGGAATTAATCGGGGACCATTAATTTCTAACTCGTTAAATTTTCAAAAATTAAATATGACTAATATCATAACAAAGTTCATAAATACCACTAATATCTTAATAAAATAGGTTAATATGATTAATATAACATTAATCATTCATCAAATGGTTTCTATTGAGATAGAACTTTTTCAAAGTGTTAAAATTTCATCCTTTTCTACTATTTCAGTCACATTGTGGGTAGGGATTAATCACTAGGCGCCCTCTAATCAGTCGGGTAGCGCCTAAGGATTAATCAGGTTCTACTAAATTTTTACAACACTGACATATATATATATATATATATATATATATATATATATATATATATATATATATATATATATAGAGAGAGAGAGAGAGAGAGAGAGAGAGAGAGAGGTACGTTCATGTATTCTAACTAAGTATTGCGTTGACGTAGGAATGATTGTGGACCAATCATTCCAGAAGGGTAATTTTGTAATGTTAGCTATACTTATTTATGGTAATTGTTAAATAAATTAATAACCCCTTTAAATGGGAAATTAATTTTAATTCACACATCATTATTATTTATTAACCCTAGCCACCAAGGATTGAAGAAGGAAACAGAGCTGAAGCTTTCCCCTTTGCCAACAACATTATCAGCCACCACCAAGCCACCATCGCCACCGAACACCATCAGCCACCACCGTTCATATTCAAGTGGTAAAAGAACACACTCCTGTTTTTTACTAACCCTAGCTGCCGAGGATTAAAGAAGACAACATGGTTGAAGCTTGCCCCTTCACCGACCAACATCATCAATCACCACCGAGCCACCATCGCCACCGAACACCATCAACTACCACCGTTCGTCAGTTTCTATAGTCAAGAAAGTCAAATTATCATCATGTTCCCAAACTACCCCCACCCCACGCTGTCAGGTTGAAGGATGCAATCTTGATCTGTCATCTGCCAAAGAATATCATCGTAAACATCGAGTTTGTGAAAGCCATTCCAAATCTCCCAAAGTTGTAGTCGGTACCCTTGAACGCCGCTTTTTCCAACAGTGTAGCAGGTGATGGATGAAATTCACAATTCCATTTCGGGGCGGGTCCATTACAGTTTTCTGATAAAATTTCTTTATTTCAATGCACAAATTTCATGGTTTGTCGGAATTTGATAAGAGAAAGCAAAGCTGTCGCAAGCGTCTTTCGGATTACAATGCAAGGCGTAGGAAACCACAATAGGAGACCATTCAATTCAACTCAACAAACATGTCTTCAACATTTTATGGTAGATCTCATGCTTTTTTATTATCAAAATCTTTTTGGTTTTGGTGGATTTTATAGATGATATCGAAAATGGTTTTTAGGTGGGAGATGAAATTTGAGTTTTGTTTTAAACAATGGCCCTCTGGTTGATCTCTATGATAAAAATGATTATAACTCCTCATTACTAGCCCAAGTTTTTCTGATGATTCTATGGAAGAAATTCTATGATGAAAGTCCTTCAGAACCTTGTTCGAAAAGGGACGAAGGTTGACATTAGCACAATGCTTGAAGAAGCTGTCCATTATGTGAAGTTCTTGCAGTTTCAAATTAAGCTATGGGTAACGATTCAGAACATGGCATCACATAAATAGGTGTTAGAGTAGAGTTTCTCACATGACTAATTAGTAAGCTAATTCACGCTTTAGTCTCTAGTGTTCGTTGCCTCTCAGTTTGGCACATGCTAACACATATGCAACAAATAACACGTTCCTTAGAACCTGTCACCACTCACAACTAGTTACACTCCATGGCCATTTGTCACCAAAATAATTGAACTCCATAATAATACTGTTATTCCCATAAGCTGTTAGCCAAATTTACCAAAATAGGTAATATCAATAAATTAGGGTTTATAACCTTCACAGTCCAGACTAAGTATTTAACCATAATATTTACCTACTAATCTTGCCAACAAGTTTGTAACAACACCATATCATGAATTCCCGTAACACATACTCGGATCTAACAACCCTCTACAACATATTACATCAACGAAACGTCGAAATACAAGATAAAAGATACCTCAACTTGTCTTGTAATTCCATCCTCATACTCTTAAAAACTGGTACAATCTTCTAGCTGTAGGTCTCCGAGAATACCTCCAGAACTCCTGTTGATCACGTGTGTCCAAAAATCCTCAAATGATACAAAACGAATACTTATATAATCTAGGTCATCATGTCGCGACAATCTTGAGGCCACATCGCAGTGTGGCGCTTCTCCGAGAACTTGCCATGTGTCTCTTAGTAATCGACACATGTCGCGTATGATCACCATGTGTCTTGGTGACTCACTTCATACTAGGGGTGAGCATAGACGAGTACCCGCCCTTATTGTCTAGAACCTGAACTGGCTATATCCGTTCCTTAGATTTTGGAACCAGAACTGGTTCTGATACCGGGTACCCGGTTTCTAATTAAGTTTCATAAAATTCAATCATTACAATCCATAAAACTAACCATCTATTTAATTTTATTAATAAGCATTATTATTCAAAGACATAACATACTGGAATTTAAGTTTAGTATTATTGTTATATTCATAGTACTTCTTTTTTTGGCAGCATACTTCATATATGAACTGGATGAGAGAGAAAAGTAAACGTATAAAAGACTTGTTGTAACCATTTGATGCTTTACGTCTAACATTAGGAATAATGGCATAAGAACCAAGTAGTATCCATTTTTAAAAAAAAATTTGACACGTGAATTGGGACAATCGACAATCTTCTGGTCAAGTCAAGGTCAACAAGTCAACCTAGTCAACTCAACTAGTGTTATATGTTAGGGATTTCTTTATGTTTACTAATGTACAACTATAAATCCTAATGCAAAGTAACACTCGAAAGTTCCAAATGTTCGAAATTTAACACCCTAACCTGGTTTAGGGAAGTAACAGCTCTATAAAGTAATATTAAGTACCCTTTGGGGGTGTTTAACACTCAAAATAGGATGTAACTAAGACTAAAGACCTTGCTCTATGAAGAAAAACATTAATAAAGGCTCCCGATAAAGTCTCTCTCAATCTCTCCCACTATCTATCTCTCTCTCTCTCCTAAATATCTCCGAGTATGTGAAATCTCTCCTAAATCTCTCTAAGTATGTGAAATCTCTCCAAATATGTGAAATATCTTCCAAATCTCTCTATGTACCTTCCTCAGTGGAAAACAGCCCAAAACCGAAGGAGAAAACCCAAAAGGACCCTCTTGGTCCTAAACCTCTCATCTAGAATCCTCTCGTCCGAAACTCTCTTTGTCTTGAACCTCTCGTCCGGAAACCTCTTGGTCCTGAACCTCTTGTCCGGAACCCTCTTAGTTCGAACACCTATTAAGGAACCAGGAGGAATCACACTTCGGAACTTCCTTTGCCTCGTACAACCTCGCATGACTCCGAAAGGATGAGCTCTGGAAGAACTCGCCTCGCATCACTTCGGAAGGGCTAGCTGGCTTTGCATCTTCGGTCTGTAGCTTCGGATTCGAGAAAACGGCTTCGAAAATGCACTCCTTTGCTTCGGATCTTAAGGAATGACTCCGAAATCCTTCTCAAGCCCTTCGGACCCTCGCAGGAACATGATTCCACTCCAAATTTTTTTTGTCATTTTCGGACTTTTTCTTCATTTTAGGACATTTTGACGTCGGGAATTCCTCCAAACTCGTATTTTTCATGTCCTAAGCCTCTTAAAACCCTATTTTCTGCTAAAATTAGTTATTTTAAACATATTTATATAAAATAATACCCAAGATTTTAAAGAGATTTTTAGAGGATAAAGGGGTTTGACTTTAGGATGCGAGTTAAATCCCCCATTTTCCCATGCAAATCTCAGTTAAACACACATTGCCCATGGATAATAAGCTTTACCCACCAGCCCTCCATGCAAGTGTGAAGTCACCCTTATCTTCCCCTTTAGATACGTGAACTCTTTTTTCCTCCCCAAGTTTCACTTCTCTCATTTACACTCAGTAAACTCCTAAGAATACTCTCAACTCCTTCAAGCTTCAAGTTCATCCCTTCAAAGGAAATTTCTAGATTTATTTGGTAAGTATTTTATCCTCTTTGAGTAATTATTCTTCACATTATTGTAAGATGTCGTTATATTTACACACAAAAATTGTTCTTAGAATCCTCTAAAGTTTTAAGAATCTTCCAAGCTTTGGAGCTTGGAAACTTGCTCATCACTCTTCAAACTACCCAGCAAGCTAACCAAGGTGAGCTTCATACCCCACCTTTTTCAATGTTTTAGTGTTTTTGGGGGTGAGTACAAGTCAAATCTTGTCTAAATACTTGAATAATTGCATGAATACGTATGTTTGGATGTATGTGTGAAATATTATTAAATTCTTATTTTAGTAATATTCTCATGAGCGTAAATTTTCACAATTTCATAAAGAGCAGAGGATACTATGTGTACAAAAGAACCTCCCAACTATTGGGTGTGTCCAACTTAACCCCTTTATCTATGCTTTCATGCCTAGAGATAAAAGTTATAAAAAGGGACCTTGATAAGTTGACACTATTTCTAGTAATTTTCGAAAATGGGAACTTTGTGACTATTTGCAAACTATTAGGGATTATTTATAAATATTGATAAGTAATTTCACCAAGGAAATACACAGATGGGGCCCTTATGATAGAAAATTTTGTGTGTCATAAAGCTGTTGTCATGAACTCTCACAAGTTAAAGTTATATACAAATCATAACTTGGCATTTTCCGAAAATCGAGTCACATATAGTATTTTTTAAAGAAAAAGGGCTGTTAACCGGCTTTGATAATATTGGGTCATTATGATAAATATTTCAAAGTGGATTGATTTCATTAAACGAAACGAACAAAGAGAAATATCTAGTTACGACTACACCTATTATTATTTATTTAGAAAATAATGGGTTTCACGTTATTCTCAAAGATTGGTAAGTATTCTAGTCAGACAAATCTTCACAGTACATATATTCATACAACATTGTATGCTTTAAGTCCTGTAAGAATTATAACTAGAGTTACCTGGAGGGAGAACCAGAATTTGTGTATAGATCTATACGGGGTTGACACCCCGCACCTTCGCTGTTCGCTACAGCTAGATCGGCCATTCTAGGGTGACAAATGTCTTGAACAAAACCGACGCCTGAAGAACGTCATAACAGGTACTCCGTGACATCATTATGGTTATAGCGACTCACTATAGTACATCAAAAACATATTTATACAGATTTCACCTTCGCTTTACAATCAACTGTGTTTTGATTATCTCAATGAGACTTTTCCATACAAGTGTTATGTTCTTACCAAAGCTACTATTAGAAAATATAGGATTTTATGGCGAAACGATTTGTACGATTTCGAAAATGATGACTTATGACACACATGAAACTATACTCGATTTGAAACAAGAATTACAACTATTTTGATAAGAAAATGTTGGATTTTATGGATTTCTAAACTCTCATCGAAGTTTTTATACGGAAATGCTTATGAACTCACGAACATATTTTATGTTAAAACTTTTCAAACGACTTGTATTCTTAGGAAATCAATAAGCAGGTTATGGATCGCGGACTCAAGATTATTTTGCTGTATTTTGGAAATTTGCTTACCGATGTTTCTTTTGTGTAAGTTGAGAACATAAACAGGATGTAAAACAATGTAAGATTTTTATATTGATGTATGACGTTTGGATTTGCTATGCTTCAATTATATACAATTGTTATGATACTGCACAATGACGTCACCCACCTCCGGATGTTTCAACCGTTCTGGTTCGGGGGTGTGACAGATTGGTATCGAAGCATTATTTATAGTGAACTCGTATATCCAGCCATACAAGATATACAACTATATATACAATGGGACTAAAACACTCTGACCAAAAGAACACATACTTGCTAGGAACGTATCATAACAACAAGTAAGACAAAATAACTCAAAGGTTGAACACTACAGTCAAACCTAGGAAGTTATGTAATCATATCTGGGATAAATATAGCCTGATCAACTATATTTATTTGAGATATGACCAACATGTGTTCGTGAGTGGTAGTGGTGTTGCAACAGGTCTAAGGCTTCCCAACTCGTTATCCAAAAGTTTTAAGAACCAACCCTAAAACAAGTAAAATACTGTAGGAGTATTTTGACACACTATCTATTTCCTCGTACTCAATTATTCTTGTAAAGACGACATGGCATGCTTTCACCACCCTGGAGACCCATACTTTCCCAATCAGGGGAATGGAGGTTGGATTAATGAAGACCCCAAAGAAGACCTAGAAGAAGACACCGAGGAACCTATGGAGGATCCCGAAGAACCAGCAGAGTTTGAAGAAGAGGACATCGATGAAGAAATCGAGGAAGATGACGAGGAGGAGGTTGAGGAGGACAGTGAATCAGACACTGAGTTGGAAATTTTCAACCCTACCTACATGGAAAGGGTACCACCGTATAGGATAGGCTACAATGGCCCTACACCTCCTTGGGCTGACACTATTGAGAGATGGGGTCGATGCTAGGGTCAGCAGTCACCATTTGGGATGAACCAAGATTACTAGGCATGGAGGACCAGCGGATCACACACTCCCTGTCATGGTCAGACGTATTAGGGACATCAGGGACTAGACTTGAGTGAACACTGACCGGGAGATGCATATGCTGGCAACTATGCAGATCACGGATGCTCGCACGCGAGACCTGGAGCGAGACTTCTATCCAGTGGAACGACTCGTGTAGGATCTTGCCATTGCACACACAGAGGTCAGAGAATACCAAGAGTGAAACACCGCTTTGGAGGAGTGTGTACGGATCACCGAACTCAGGTTAGTGGAGCTCCAGGGAGCGTCCACCTCATCGTTAGCACCACCGGAACCGTCTCTTCACGACTAGTATATGTTCTCTAACTACCACATCGACTTTCTTCTGTGCACTACTCTATGTATTTTCGTGTTAGGTTTTATTTCAATGCATGTATTGTATGCCTTTAGGGAAAAATATTCATGTACTCAAGAAATTATTATCAATGAAAAGCGAATATATATCTTCTTATGATATGATTTCTCATTTTGCGCTCTATTGTTACTATTGCATATTGAATTTATACACACTTGTTCATATGCACCCAAAGCACCGACACTATTCTATCATCAAGAAATCGTATAGAAAAATACATTGGATACTCATTTCCCTCCCGATCCATGACAGAAAGATGCCGAAGAGACCAAACAGAAAGAACACCAGCACAACACCACCACCGCTGCCCCCACTGGAGATAAACTCTGCGGCCATCCAAGCGGCAGTTTCGGCAGCAGTAACGGAAACATTAGCCCACATTCAAAGCGGAAATAATGGTGTTAATAGTCAAGGGACGGGAAGCTCCCATCAAGGGATGAATCAAGGATCTGTACGGGCCTGCACCTACAAATATTTTTCCAATGCAAGAGCCCGCACTTTCAATGGGACTGGAGGAGGCATAGCCTTAAAAAATGAATCGAGAAGACGGAATCAGTGTTCGAAATATGTGAATGTACAGAGGAAAGTAAGGTCAAATTCGCTGCCTGCACCTTCATTGATCAAGCACTATCATGGTGGAACGGTCACATCGAGGCCATAACACTTCCCATTGCAAATGCCATATCCAGGGAAGAACTCAAAGAAATGTTAATCGCAGAGTAATGTCCCTGAGGGGAGGTTTAAAAGCTCGAGTAGGAATTATGGAACCTTACGGTGCAGAATTCGGACATTGACATGTACATTAAAGGTTTAACAAACTATCCCTCTTGTGTCCTGGTATGATTACATCCGAAGGAAATAAGCTCGAACGATTCAACTGGGGGTTGACACCTCCCATTCAGGGTAACCTAATTGCCTCAATATCCGAGACCTACGATAGTGCAAAACGACTGGCCAAGAAACTTTATGATCACAGTGATAAGAAAAGTACCAAAACAACTGAGAGAGAGAGTAAGCAAGAAGGAGGGAGAAAGAAGAACTGGGGAAACAAGAGAAAGGGATGACAGGATGCAGGGCCATCCAAGAAACCACAGACAGTAGCAGTTTATTATGCTACTGCTCCATCCGCACCAGCTCCAACCACAACAACGTCAACCAAGTTATACGCGGGATCCAATCCCAAATGTGACAAGTGTAATTATCATCAATATAGGGCATGCAAGGATTTTCAATGCACCAAATGTAATCGAAAGGGACACACTGTCCGGTATTGTAGGATGCCCCCATAACAAAACAAGCAACCCAATGACAACAACACCGAGGCTAGCCGCGCATGCTATGGATGCGGAGAAACCAACTATTTCAAACGCAGCTGGCCCAAGAACAATAATCAAAATGCAGGAAGGGTCTTAACCATGGGGCAAGGAGAAGCGGTGCAAGATCCAATAGTGGTGACTGGTACGTTTTCCCTCAACAACTTTTATGCGTGCGTTTTATTTGATTGTGGTGCTGAACTAAGCTTCGTAAACCACAAATTCAAACATTTACTCAATAAAAATCCTCACAAATTGAACGAAACATATATGGTCGAGATGGCCAATGGTAAAACATAATCAACCAACGATGTCTACATAGGGTGCACACTAATGTTAAGCAATCACTCCTTCCCAATCAGTTTGATGCCTATTAATATTAGGAGCTTTGATGTGATTGTTGGCATGGATTGGTTAAGCCCCCACCATGTTGAGATTATGTGCCACGAGAAGGCCATTCGCCTTCACCTACCTAACAATGAAACCCTAATAGTTTACGGTGATAAACCTGGCTCAAACCTCCGACTCATTACTTGCATCCAAGCACAAAAGTGCCTGCATAAAAAGAATCACACCTTTCTTGCTCATGTTATGGATAAACAAAGGAGGAGAAAAAAAATTAATGATATTCCTGAAGTACGTGACTTTCCCGACGTATTTCATGAGGAATTGCCTGGAATACCTCCCGAGCACCAGGTTGAATTCCGAATCGATCTTGTACCTGGAGCCACCCCTCGTGCCAAATCACCTTACAGATTAGCTCATGCCGAGATGCAAGAGTTATCTACTCAACTAAGTGAGCTTCTTGACAAAGGGTTCATCAGGCCGAGTTTCTTTCCTTGGGGAGCTCCGGTTCTGTTTGTCAAGAAGAAAGACAGGTCTTTCAAAATGTGCATAGATTACTGAGAATTGAACAAGCTCATTGTCAAGAATCGATACCCACTTCCTTGAATCGATGATCTATTCGACCAGCTCCATGGAGCCAACTACTTTTCCAAGATAGATCTGAGATCCGGATACCACCAACTAAGAGTCCGAGAGGAGGATATCCCAAAAACGGCTTTCTGAACCTGTTATGGACATTTCGAGTTCGTAGTCATGCCTTTCGGTCTCACAAACGCGCCAACAGCCTTTATGGATCTGATGAACAGACTCTGTCGGCCATTTCTTTATAACTTCGTGATTGTCTTCATCGATGATATACTCGTTTATTCTGAGAGTAAGGAAGAGCACGAACAAAATTTATGACAGATTTTGGAAACATTGAGAGCAGAAAAGCTTTACGCAAAATTCTCAAAATGAGAATTTTGGATTCGTAGAGTGGAATATTTGGGTCACATAGTCAGTGAAGAGGGAATACATGTGGAGCCTGCCAAGATCAAAGATATTGAGGGCTAGACAACCCCAAGAACCCCAACCGAGATTTGAAAATTTTTAGGCCTCGCCGGTTATTACCAAAGATTCATCCAAAATTTCTCCAAAATCGCCAAACCTCTCATCGCTCTCACCCAGAAGGGTGCGCATTTCCATTGGAATGACAAACAAGAAGCTGCCTTCCAAACCCTGAAACAAGCCCTCTGCAGTGCACCAATACTGTCCTTTCCAAAAGGAACAGAGGACTTCGTGGTATACTACGATGCTTCCATTCAAGGGTTAGGATCCGTGCTTATGAAATGAGGAAAGGTGATAGCGTACACCTCAAGACAACTAAAGACCCACGAAGTAAACTACACCACCCATGACCTCAAGCTGGGAGTTGTTGTCTTCGCCTTAAAGATTTGGAGGCACTAAATATATGGTACAAAGTGCACCATCTTGACAGATCACAAGATCCTCCAGCATATCCTAAATCAAAACGAATTGAACATAAGGCAAAGAAGATCGGTCGAATTGCTAAATGACTACGAGTGCGAAATCAACTATCAACCAGGCAAAGCAAATGTAGTAGCCGATGCCTTAAATCAAAAAGAGTACTCAGGTCACTGAGTAAAGACATTGACAATGACCATCCATTCCCATATATCCTCACAAATCAAAGAAGCCCAGCAGGAAGCCTTGAATCTGGAAAACGTCACCAATGACGCATTGCGAAGAATAGAAAAGAATCTGATGGTCAAAGAAGACCGAGCCTATTATCTTATGGACCGAATCTGGATACCAAAGGTAGTTGTTCCATCTGGGTTCCGACAAGATGTACCTAGATATCAAACAACATTATTGGTGGCTGAATATGAAAGCTGAAATTGCTACTTACGTTGGCAAGTGTTTCCCTTATTCCAAGGTTAAAGTGGAGTATCAGAAGCCCTCGGTTCTACTTCAGCAACCTAAAATACCCGAGTGGAAATGGGAGAGGATAACAATGGATTTTATAACCAAATTACCCAAGACGACAGACGGTCTAGATGCCATCTGGCTCATCGTTGACCGACTCACCAAATCCGCCCATTTCCTGCAAATAAAGGAGACGTACAAGATGGAAAGACTGATGCGAATATACCTGAAAGAGGTGGTAAGACTTCATGGAGTCCCCATATCTATTATCTTGGATTGGGATAGTAGGTTCACCTCTATTTTTTGGCAGTCGCTACAGAAAGCATTGGGAACCCGACTGGATATGAGCACTGCCTACCACCCCCAGATAGATGACCAAAGTGAGCAAATAATTCAGACTCTAGAGGACATGCTCCAAGCATGTGTAATAGATTTTTGCAAAGCCTGGGATACCCACTTGCCCCTAGTTGAATTTTCATATAACAACAGCTACTACAGAAGCATAGGAATCGCCCCTTTTGAGGCCTTGGATGGCCGGAAGTTCAGATCTCCCCTTTGTTGGGCCGAGGTGGGTGACACTCAGCTGGAAAGAGGGAAACTACCAGATAGCACTCTCACAGGACCTGAGATCATCCGCGAAACAACTGAGAAAATCGTTCAAATCAGGCCACGACTTCAAGCATCGCGGTATAGGCAGACAAGTTACGCAGACAAAAAGCAAAAGCCACTAGAGTTCCAAGTAGGAGACCGCATGTTACTAAAAGTCTCTCCCTGGAAAGGCATGATTTTCTTTAGTAAACGAGGAAAGCTAAACCCGCGATACATCGGACCATTCGAGATCCTTGCCCAAATTGATCCAACAACTTATAAGTTACAACTGCCCTGCATGCTCAGCAACGTGCATCCTGTGTTTCATGTATCGAATTTGAAAAAGTGCTTATCGGATGAAACCCTTGTAATCCCGCTAGAAGATATTGAGATAAACAAGAAACTCCTGTTCGTGGAAGAACCAGTTGAAATCATGGGCAGAGAAGTGAAACGTACGAAGCAAAGTCACATCCCAATTGTAAAAGTTCATTGGAGTGCCAAACGCGGGCCTGAATTCACCTGGGAACGTGAAGATCAAATGCTGCAGAAGTACCCCCACATATTCGCTAAACCTTGAAGGCTACTTCAAAGAAAAATTTCGGGACGAAATCCGCTCAAGCGGGGGATGATGTGACAACCGGCAATCTTCTGGTCAAGTCAAAGTCAAGTCAAGGTCAAGAAGTCAACCTGGTCAACTCAACTAGTGTTATATGTTAGGGATTTCATTATGTTTACTAATGTACAACTATAAATCCTAATGCAAAGTAACACTTGAAAGTTCCAAATGTTCGAAATTTAACACCCTAACCTTGTTTAAGGAAGTAACAACTCAATAAAGTACTATTAAGTACCCTTCGGGGGTGTTTAACACTCAAAATAGGATGTAACTAAGTCTAAAGCCCTTGCTCTATGAAGAAAAACATTAATAAAGGCTCCCGATAAAGTCTCTCTCAATCTCTCCCACTCTCTCTCTCTCTCTCTCTCTCTCCCTCAAATCTCTCTGAGTATGTGAAATATCTCCTAAATCTCTCTAAGTATGTGAAATCTCTCCCCAATCTCTCTAAGTATGTGAAATGTCTCCCAAATCTCTCCAAGTATGTGAAATTTCTCCCAAATCTCTCTATGTACATTCCTCAGTGGAAAACAGCCCAAAACCGAAGGACAAAACCCAAAAGGACCCTCTTGGTCCTAAACCACTCGGCCAAAACCCTCTTGGTCCTAACCCTCTCGTCCGGAACCCTCTTGGTCCTAAACCTCTCGTCCAGAAACCTCTTGGTCCTGAACCTCTTGTACGGAACCCTCTTGGTCCGGAACCCTCTTAGTCCGGACACCTTCAAAGGAACCAGGAGAAATCACACTTTGGAACTTCCCTTGCCCCGGACAACTTCGCATTACTCCGAAAGGATGAGCTCCGGAAGACCTCGCATCGCATCACTTCGGAAGGGCTAGCTGGCTTCGCATCTTCGGTCCGGTCCTTCGGATTTGAGCAAACGGCTTCGAAAATGCACTCCTTTGCACTGGATCTTGAGGAATGACTCTGAAATCCTTCTCAATCCGTTCGGACCCTCACAGGAACATGATTCCACTCCGGATTTTTTGTCATTTTCGGATTTTTTCTTCAGTTTAGGACATTTTGACGTCCGGAATTCCTCCAAACTCGTATTTTTCATGTCCTAAACCTCTTAAACCCCTATTTTATGCCAAAATTAGTTATTTTAAACATATTTATATAAAATAATACCCAAGATTTTTAAAGAGATTTTTAGAGGATAAAGGGGTTTGACTTTAGGATGTAATGTAAATCCCCCATTTTTCCATGCAAATCTCAATTAAACACACATTGCCCATGGATAATAAGCTTTACCCACCAACCCTCCATGCAAGTGTCAAGTCACCCTTAACCTCCCCTTTAGATACATGAACTCCTTTTTCCTCCCCAAGTTCCACTTCTCTCATTTACACTCAGTAAGCTCCTAAGAATACTCTCAACTCCTCCAAGCTTCAAGTTCATCGCTTCAAAGGAAATTTCTAGATTTCTTTGGTAAGTATTATATCCTCTTCGAATAATTATTCTAAGATGTCTTTATATTTACATACAAAAATTGTTCTTAGAATCCTCTAAAGGTTTAAGAATCTTCCAAGTTTTGGAGCTTGGAAACTTGCTCATCACTCTTCAAATCACCGAACAAGCTAACCAAGGTGAGCTTCATGATACCCCACCTTTTTCAATGTTTTAGTGTTTTTGGGGGAGAGTACAAGTCAAATCTTGTCTAAATACTTGAGTAATTGCATGTATACGTATGTTTGGATGTATGTGTGAAATATTATTAAATTATTATTTTAGTAATATTCTCATGAATGTAAATTTTCACAACTTCATAAAGAACAAAGGATACTTTGTGTACAAAAGCACCTCCCAACTATTGGGTGTGTCAAACTTAACCCCTTTATCTATGCTTTCATGCCTAGAGATAAAAGTTATAAAATGGGACCTTGATAAGTTTACATTGTTTCTAGTAATTTTTAAAAATGGGAACTTTGTGACTATTTGCAAACTATTAGGGATTATTTATAAATATTGATAAGTAATTTCACCAAGGAAATACACAAATGGGGCCTTTATGACAGAAAAATTCGCATGTGATAAAGCTGCTGTCATGAAATCTCACAATTCAAAGTTTTATACAAATCACAACTTGGCATTTTTCGAAAAATTGAGTCACACATAGTATTTTATAAAGAAAAAGGGCTATTTTCCAGCTTTGATAATATCGGTTCATTATGATAAGTATTTCAAAGTGGATTGATTTCATTAAACGAAACAAACGAAGCGAAATATCTAGTTATGATTACAACTATTATTATTTATTTAGTAAATAATGGGTTTCGTGTTATGCTCAAAGATCGGTTAGTATTCTAATCAGACAAATATTCACACTACCTATATTCCTACAATATTGTGCGCCTTAAGTCCTGTGAGAGTTATAACAAGAGTCTCCTGGAGGGAGAACGAGAATTTGTGTATAGATCTATATGGGGTTGACACCCCGCATCTTCATTGTTCGCTACAGCTAGACCGACCAGTCTAGGGTGACAAATGTCTTGAACAAAACCGACGCCTGAAGAACGTCATAACAGACACTCCGTCACATTAGTATGGTTATAACGACTCACTAGAATATATTAGAAATGTATTTATACAGATTTCACCTTCGGTTTACAATCAACTATGTTTTTATTATCTCAATGAGACTTTTCCATACAAGTGTTATGTTTTTACCAAAGCTACTATTTTTACACATCAGAAAATATAGGATTTTATGGGGAAACGATTTGTACGATTTCAAAAATGATGATTTAAGACACACATCCAACTATACTCGATTTGAAACAAGAATTACAACTATTTTGATAAGGAAATATTGGATTTTTTGGACTTCTAAACTATCATCGAAGTTTTTATACGAAAATGCTTATTAACTCACGAACATATTTTATGTTGAAGCTTTTCAAACGACTTGTATTCGCAGGAAATCAATAAGTAGGTTAGGATGGCTAACTCAAGATTATTTTGCTGTATTTTGGAAATTTGCTTACTGCTGTTTCTTTTGTGTAAACTTAGAGCATAAACATAATGTAAAACAATGTAAGCTTGTTATATTGATGTATGATGTTTGGATTTTCTATGCTTCAATTATATACAATTGTTATGATATTGCACAATGACGTCACCCACCTCTAGACGTTTCTGTCGTTCTTGTTCGGGGGTGTGACATGAGTACAAAGTGTTGATTATTTAGATGTTATTTATAACCCATTAAAATTAAATTTAGTATTTAATATAAATCCAGGATGATAAATGTTAGTTTATAAATAAACCGGTTCCTGCGGTTACTCGGCAAGTAACGGTTCTTAAAAAATGAGAACCAAAAGCAGAACCGCTTAAGGCATTTCCTAAACTTTAGGAACTGGAACCAGCAGTTTCGATACGGTTCCGGTTCCGAAAGCAGATACACTATTCTGATGCTCACACGTACTTCACACCACATCATGGTTAGAATGCAACAACAATGTTGTGACCCGAGATGTAACGCTCTAAACCAAGTATGGCTTGAAATCCTCAAAGAATTCACATTCTTGCATAAATGGTCTTTGTTTACGCTGGCATATTTAAGTGTACGATTAGCGTACTATGTATGAATGGTTGCGGAGGAGCTAGACGTACGTTGGGCGTACGTGCCAAGGTGGCAAACCCTAAATTGCAGACTTGTGACCTATT
The DNA here is from genome assembly GCF_052625555.1 of Lactuca saligna. NCBI lineage: Eukaryota > Viridiplantae > Streptophyta > Magnoliopsida > Asterales > Asteraceae > Lactuca > Lactuca saligna. Next base: position 121,978,545 of record NC_136422.1, read on the forward strand.
TAAACGCCCTTAACTCAGTTAATCCTCAACCCCATCAGCTCTCTTCACCTTCAAACGTTCCTGGAAGCCCTAATAGCCTTTGTGAGTGCATTTTGAGCCTTGTGAGTGAAATTGTGCTCATTTAGTGTTCATCCAAGAAGAATAAGTGGTCAAGGAAGCCTGGAGTGTCTTTTGGCTTCAAGAATCTACACATAGACGACCTTGAGGAGTTCCTGGAGGTAAAAAGCTTGGATCTTTCCACTTAAATCTTTAGATCTAGCTAGGGTTTTCTAGTTATATCCCTTTGATGGATTTTGGATGTCCATTTATGAGTGAAGCAACTCCAGAAGATGGGGATGACAGATCTGAGGTTCCTTGGTCCTTTAGTATCATAAAAATAGAGTCTTGATGGTAGCTTTGACTTTATGCATGGGTTAAGAACCTTGAAAAGGTTGTAATGGGGGTGTTGGGTGCATATGAGGCATGCAAAGGCATAAAGTTGCCAACTTTATGCCTTAGGACGTTTTAACAAGTCAAGATTTGACTTTTGGACGTAAAAGGATTGAGTATTAAGCACTTAATGGAGAAAGTGCTTAATCTGGTTGTAGGTTGGGCATAACCCAGTGTACGCGATGCGTAAACCCCAAACCTCAGTACGCTGCGGTACCGGGATGGTACGCTAAGCGTACGCATCACTGATGTGCCGAATCTGTTTTGGGCCTTAGAGCTTTTGGGCCTTATTTTGGTTATTGAACTTGGTTGCATTCTGTGAATTATGGGACATTTCATCTATAATGGGCCATTGATATATTGGTTGGGCCTTATTAGGCCAAGAGGCCCATTATTGGTTTTGTATATGGACTGTGGGCCCATTAGCAAAGAAATGGTTTTTTTGGCCTGATTTGGGAATTGAGGTTTCTTTTGATTAAGTGAATCTCTAACATAGATTATTATTATTGTTCAGAACAGGAGGTTACAAATTATTAGGAGTGCAACTTAGGTATTCAGCAGACAATGTGAGTCTTCTCACCATACCAACGGTTATAAGGCACCAAGGCCGACCCATTCTATGACATGTGGATTGTCGATTGATTATGTGTTATGATAAGTATGAATTTTGTATGGAAAACCCCGGGAGGTTCCTGTGGCAAATGGTACAAGACCTTGGAGGGTTTCCAAGGCATCCTAGTATATTTGCATGATTAGCTTGTATGTTATTTGCTTGATAGGAAGACCATGTGGGGGTTCCTATGATAGGAAGACCATGTGGGGTTCCCATGGCAGGAAGACCATGTAGGGGTTCCCATACCAGATGGTAAGACCACATGGGGGTTCGAGTGACACTAGGTATAAGACCCAGGAGGGTTTCCAGGGCTTCCTCATATGCTGTATTTATGGCTTATGTGATTTGTATAGCTGTTTAGCTAGTACATTATGTGATATGTGATTGTGTGTGGTTATGCTCTGGGGAACTCACTAAGCTTTCAAGCTTACTGTTTGTGGATTTGTTTCGGGTACATTTGAGCCCAAGGGCAAGGGAAAGGCGTGATGGCGTGGCGTGCACTCTATCTCTCTTTCACTGATATGTTTTGGGGACACTCTGATGATTTAAATAAAGTTGTAATGAATGTTGATTTGAAAACAATTATGTTGGGATTTCATGATTTATGCAAAGGTGTTTTATTAATTAAAAATGAAAAATTTCTTTGTAAAATTTGGGTCGTTACACGAGAGTTGACTATTTCACTTTGACTTCCATTGATTTTCTTGAAATAATGTACTTTCACCTTAACTTTGAACATTCATAACTTCTTCATACGTGACAAAATTTATATCCACAAAATTCTCTCCGTGTAAACTACAAATTTATTTACTAATATTATTTCGAAAACCAATACACAACATAAATCATCTCATTGCTTTATTTAACCTGCTAATCTTATGAACATATTGTACCCCCTTCAGAAAGTACCTATAATGAAAACCAGGTATTACAATCCTTTATCTTATATTTTTATTCCATATACTTGTAGTTGTTATTTACAACTATATGATGGTTATTATATGTCTCCAATATATGTAAAAGCTACTTTTTGTTGCTCAAATATAAGTGATAGTAGATATAAAGCTGATCTAGTAGTCCTATTGTTTTTACTCCTGTTTTGAGGGATTTCATGCTAAAATTACAACGTATCATATTGATTTCTTACCTATATTTTTGACTTAATTATATTGATCATATACGTTGCATTGGGTTTGTTTTAGTTTCATATTAAGAAATTATTAAATATGTTGATTATATTTTAATCATTGTATCAACTATTACTTGATCGTATATATTAAAATGAGACGAGCTAAGACCTTTTGGATCTTAGAGCACCCATTACGACTGGTAAATTTCTCTTTCCTATATTTAACACTAAGTTAATAAAATAATTTCATGTATATGAAAGAAAATAGAACTTAATTAATCAGAATTTCTATGTTATAGATTATAACAATACCATAAAAATGGAGGGACTAAAAGTGTCAGGTGGCAAAGCATTGGGACTTTGGTGCAACTCCCGAGGAGTTAAAAAATTTAAATGAGGGAAATTTGGAATTTTTTGATGATATTTCCTGTAAGCAACTACAGAAGGCCTCTAACAACATCTCAATTCTCATTATCTAAAACCTCATATTTACTGTAAGTTTGTTGTGGATTCGAAAATCTATTTGGTCAGTTTCTCCTTTACAAAACCTATTGGTCTTATTAGTTCGATTCTGATTTTTCTGACTTTAGTTATAATCAAGAGATTTTATTTGTAAATGGAGGCCTTCCTGGAGGAGTTTCAACATCTTAAATTCCATCTGGATGAGATAAAGTTAGCCACCAAAAACTTTGATAACAATAACGTTATTGGTAAAGGTGGATTTGGGTATGTGTACAAAGGAGTACTTTCTCAGTGTGAGGGGCAAGATGTCGTGGCTTTTAAGCGTCTTGATCGTGGATATGGGTAAGGAGACCCTGAGTTCTGGAAAGAGATATTTATGCTTTCTCATTACAGACATGAAAATCTCATCTCTCTCCTGGGATTCTGTGATGAAGATGGTGAGAAGATCCTTGTGTATAAGCATGCATCTCATAGAAGCCTCGATATCCACTTAAATAACATTACTCTTACATGGGGGCAACGCCTCAAGATATTCCTTGAGCAACACACCTTTCTTGCAACGAATGTTGTAGGCACCTTTGGGTATTTATTATTGAGGTTTCCTTTGATTGAGTGAAGCTCTAACATAGATTATTATTATTGTTCAGCACAGGAGGTTACAGATTGTTAGGAGAGAAGCTTTTGTATTCAGCAGACAAGGTGACTCTTCTAAACATACCAATGGTTCTAAGGCACTAAGGACGACCCATTCTATGACATGTGGATTGTCGAGTGATTATGTGTTATGATAAGTATGAATTTTGTATGGAAGACCTCCGGGGGTTCCTTTGTAAAATCGTACAAGACCTTAGAGTGTTTCCAAGGCATCCTAGTATATTTGCATGATTAGCTTGTATGTTATTTGCTTGGTAGGAAGACCATGTGGGGGTTCCCATGGCAGGAAGACTATGTAGGGGTTCCTATGGCAGATGGTAAGACCACATGGGGGTTCCAGTGGCAATAGGTATAAGAGCCGGGGGGGAGGGGGGGGGGGGTTCCAGGGCTTCCTCATATGTTGTATGCATGACTTATGTGGTTTGTATAGTTTTTTAGCTAGTACGTTATGTGATATGTGATTGTGTGTGGTTATGCTCTGGGGAGCTCACTAATCTTTCAAGCTTATCGTTTGTGGATTTATTTTAGGCACATCTGAGCACAGGCAAGGGCAGGGTGTGATGGCGTGGCGTGCACTCTATCTCCCTTTCATTGATATGTTTGGGGGACAATCTGATGATTTAAATAAAGTTGTAATGAATGTTGATTTGAAAACAATTATGTTGGGATTTCATGATTTATGCAAAGGTGTTTTATTAATTAAACATGAAAAATATCTTTGTAAAATTTGGGTCGTTACACGAGAATTGATTGTTTCACTTTGACTTCCATTGATTTTATTGAAATAATGTACTTTCACCTTAACTTTGAACATTCATAACTTCTTCATACATAACAAACTTTATATCCACAAAATTGTCTCCGTGTAAAGTACAAATTTCTTTAGAAATATTATGTTGAAAACCAATACACAACATAAATCATCTCCATGCTTTATTTAACCGGCTAATCTTATGAACATATTGTACCCCCTTTCAGATATTACCTGTAATGAAAAACAGGTATTACAATCCTTTCTCTTATATTTTTATTCCATATACTTGTAGTTGTCATTTACAACAATATGATGGTTATTATATGTCTCCAATATATGTAAAGGCTACTTTGTGTTGCTCAAATATCAGTGCTAGTAGAGATGAAGCTGCTCTAGTAGTCCTACTGTTTTTACTCCTGTTTTAAGGGATTTCATGCTAAAATTACGACATATCATATTGATTTCTTACCTACATTTTTGACTTAATTATATTGATCATATAAGTAGCATTGGGTTTGTTTTAGTTTCATTGTAAATACATTCTTTGGTTTCTAGCTCAAATGTTCATTTGAGTTGATAAAGTTTAACTAAACAAAGTATAACGTCCCAAAAACTAGAGTAAAAGTTTTCAATTTTTAAAAGAGAATAAACCATTTTTCCATAAAACATAAGTCACAAAAAACATTGTTCCATAATCATATTATAATAAAGAGTATCAAAATCATAGTATATCCCAAAACATAACAACTACTGGATGATGTGCACAGTTACACCTTTGCCTTGACCTGATCCTTAGAAGTACCTTAAACATTTAAATCCACAACTGTAAGCTAAATCTTAGTAAGTTCCCCAAAATACCCAACACAACAAAACACATACAATGCATGCACAAAAGTCAAGGGTCGAGTCACCACATCGTGGCTAACACCATAGCCACATCGTGGTGGCTACACACCAAAGCACTCACAGTGAAACTAGCCACCAAGTTGTGACAAGCAACTCACCACTATGTGGGAAATGTTTCTAACAACTTAATGGTTCTAGAGTTTAAAAGTTTAGATTTGATCCTTCCAAAAGTCATGATGGAATAAGTTTCCAACTTTATCCATTAAGTTATCCAAATAAGTCAAGATCTCGATATCTAAGTTCTTAATGGATGCACCAAAAGCATGGACACCAAAATAAGTCATACAAAGCCATCTTTCTAGCAACCACCATGGTCTAGAAGCCATAGAATGCACTCAAGGGTTCTGGAGTTCACTCAGTCTCCAAGTTCAAGAAGATTTGGACCAAAAATCTCATAAAATGACATAACGATAGATCTATAGAATTAATGATCAAGATAACAACTTTATACATCCAAATGATCAAAAATGTGACGAAGATGATAAATTTAAGCTAGAACCAATCACATAAGCAATGATAGAGACTACTTATTCCTTTAATATTCACACAACAGGCTTACATAATCAAAACACACATAAGGAGGCTAGGGTTTGGGGTGGAATATGATCTCAGAGGGTGGAGACTGTCAAATAAGGCAACCCTAGGAGTTAGTGCCTTTAAATATATCTTGAATCCCGAGATCTAGGGTTTTAAACCCCAATCACCACCACGTCGTGGCTAAGGCCTTACCAATACGTGATGCATCGGTAATGCGTATCCATTAAATTGGAAATACCACATCATGGTCCGTCCACCACCATGCCATGGCCAAGCCAATAACTCACACAAATTAAATTTAACAATTCAAACTCGAAAGAAGTATATATGGAAAGCGGATGTTACTTGAAGTTTAGTCCCACATTGTTATTTACAATATGATCGTGTTTTTCCCATCATATAGGGGGAAATGATAACAAAGAAAAAACTCTACTCTATTCCTTGCAATGGGTTCCAAGAAAAAGTGGTAAACACGTATATTTGATATGTATGAGTCATCGATATCATTTTCAAGGCATTTTAATCACTTTTTCATGTGTAGCTATTGTTGAGACTATGAATAGACTCTACCGGTTTAAAGGGAAGGAATCAAGAATTCTGAAGCCAATACTTACACATATATTTATTGCTAGTGGTTTTCTTTTGCAAAAAATATGGAACAAATGTCATATGCTATCGACCTTTATACATGTATTTCTTTTGCACATGTGTTGTAAGATTTTTAGGTAACAAGGGTCTACAACTAAGTTGGGGTTTCAACTAAAATTATAATTTAGCTGTTAATATTTTAGTCGGAGGCCACCTTTTGAAAGATTATTTTTAAGACACTAATGTCGGGATTATTGCAAAAGTTGTTGTGGAATAATTTGAAAGATCGATGTTATTGTGACATTGATGTGGATGGTCTTATAATTCTAGTATAGACTGGGTTTTGTGTTAACTAATTTGATTTATATGAATTTCCTATTTGATTTAGAGGTGAGCAAAAAGAGAAAATCGAAATTGAACTAGTTCCATACAGATACATAAATGTTGGTATTATGTTCCTCCAAATTAAGAAAATAGGTTCTTCGCGACTTTTAATACTCGATGATTTGGGTTTGGGAATTTACTTGAACTGAGTGGAAACATTTTTTCTTAATTTTGAACACTCACAAATCTAATATGAACTCATGTGACAACCCGAAATTTCCATTATGTACGAACTTTATAAGGTCAATAGAAGTTATAACAGTCATAATAAATTTTCAGACTTTTCTGTATAAGTTTGAGTATTTCGGGATTTACACTTAAGGAGATATCAGGAGAGTGGATGCACTAGGGTTTTGTGCAAAACGGTTATTCCAAAACTCTATTTCATTAGAGTTCATTACGGGAATAAAATATTTTCTGCCAAAAATCTCAAGACTATATGTAGAATTTTGAGCCATATTAATTCATTATTGACAATTCCAACTCGAGAAAAGCCATTTCTCTCTCACGGATCTTCGGGTTTTCATCCCAAATCGTGAGTACCATTCTCTAGTTACATTATTTGGCTTATAACATGTTTAATAACCTCGATTACATAACAAATCTGTGAGATCCGGGAGTTTACCGCCCAAGAACGTTCTTGGAGAGTAAACTCCTATATGAGGCTTAAATGATGCCTAGTCCCTTCCGCATGTTAAATAACGACCTTAGGATGGTATGTAAGTGTACTTAAGACAAGAAAACACCAAAGAAACACCCAAATTTAGGTGTTCACGGCCCAAGGAGTTCTTGGACTGTGAACTCCAAAAACAAGGACCAAAAGGTGTTTTTAACACTCCTAAGGCTTTGGACATTTACATAGAATTGTTTCCACTTAAATCAAGGACTTAAACACATCCAAAAACCCCACTTTTGAGAGTTTACGGCCCTATGAATGCTCCTGGGCTGTGAACATCAAATTAAGGCACGAAAGTGTGCCCAAGGCCTTCATTTGCTTAGGGTAAAAGTCTAGAACGTATCCTACATGTGTATGAGACTTGAAAACATCAAAAACACCCTTCACAAGATTTTACGGCAGTAAAATCAAAGGGATTTGGTCTTTGGGCCGTAAACTCCTCAAAGGAGTGTTTCTATGCCCTAAACCCTTCCAAGAATTAATCCACCAAGTTGGAATACTTCTAGAGATCATTTAGAAGTTCAAAACACCAAACGTCACCAAGCTTGAGAGTTCACGACCGTAAACTCATGAGTTTACAACCTTGAACTCCTTGTGTGATGGCCATGGAAGAGTAAACTCAAGTGTAGGGTCCTTTGGAACCTGAAACCCAAGTGCCTTGTCCCACAATAGCTTAGATGAAATCCTTAGGGCTTATAACACTTATATAAAGTGTTTATTATGTTCTAGGATTTCTTAACATTATCAATTAGTAGTTTAAGACTAATTGGATACATATATGTGGTATTATATGTTAACTCGGGTTATAAAGTGTGTTCAGGACTTCACTTGTCACCTAGCGATCCTACATCTTCAGTTCATCCATACCACTCACAACAGGTGAGTTCATACCCCTTAACCAATGATTTAAATGTTTTTAAATGCTTTATGGGGGGGGGGGGGGGGGAATACAAGTTAATTACTTATAGTTATTACATCAATCACATGTGATTAATAACTACAAAACTAGTGATTTCTTACCGTTCGAACTGTTTATCAAACCGTATTGTTACAAATTGTTTTACAAACTCATTTACTTATCAAATACTTTCATATAATCTCTTTAATACTTATTATCAATTGCATGTCTATGTATGTATACTTATATAATAAGTGTTTAAAAGTCTTAGGAAGGCCTGCCCGCCCTACTTCCTTTTCGCTCTTGAGATGTGGTCTGGTGGGATATCGGGTATCCGTCTGAAGGTCATTTCAATATTAATTATATATCTTGTGTACATATGTAGTCATAAAGGTCCTTAAAGTTCATTCAGTACCCTTGGGTAGCAAGGGTAGACTTCCAGGTTCATACGTACCAGTTACATCATTAGTAAGTTACCATAGGGGTAGCACAGGAGAATACTAATACTATAACTAGAACAAAGAAACATACAATGAGTCAGTTCATTCATGATTCAATTCGAGTAGTACACATAGTAAATTGCTATACATGCTAGATAGAGAGAACGTACATTATAGCTAGCACACGTAGAACATTTTAGTACACATAGGCTAGATAGAGGAAGATTACACTTTCAGTTAGCACATTTGTTACATATACGTTTATGCAGTTATGTGAACCATTGAGCGGGTCATGGCACTTCCTGCCCCGACCGTTCTTGTATCTCAAATCTCCTAAATTGGAGAGTGTATGAGTTTGTGTATAGATCTATACTGGATTGACTACCATACACCTTGCTGCTCGCTACAGTGGGACTTGCAAGTCTACGGGTACCAAATGTCAATTCTTACAGCGTCTTACATCGTCGTTTTACTAGAGTTGGTAGCAGGATACAGGTCAATCACATGTTATTTGAAAACACCTTTTTGTATTAAGGTAGTTAGTACCACGGTAGTCACATATTACAAATACTACGGTACATTAATATTTTCCCATTTACATTCACTTCGTGATTATTCACACGATGCGCAGTAATGTAGTAACTATATTTTTGGTTAATGATGGTCAGAATTTGGGAAACAAACACTCTAACAAGAGACATATACACGAACACGAGATGCCTTGGTAGAAGGCTACAGTTAGTAGGAAACATAGGGTTTTGTAGGAGACTTCAAACATTATACAAAACATTTTACAGAAACAACTTTCAAATGTTTTCATACAAACTCAGACATTAATATACTTATGATCTCACCAGCTTTAAGTTGATACTCGCTTTCAAAACAACTTGTATTCTCAGGTCACCACTAGACAGGTACTGGTGTCAGGCTTTTGAGAAGATGGAGTTCGTTCAAGACTCATCTTTTATTTTGATATGTATATTTTTGGTGTCTATAACTTTGACAGAACACACATGTATGAAATTATAATATTAATGCAATGGATGATGTTGTTGCTTGTTTACTATTATTCATTGTTGTTATACTGTACATGACATCCTCCGCCCCAGAATGTTTCCGCGATTCATGGTTTTGGGGTGTGACAGATTGGGATCAGAGATCTGTTTATAGTGAATTGAGTATATCAACCCATAAAAGATATACTAACTATAAATACATTGGGATTAAAATACTCTGACCAAGAGTTTATACTTATGAATAATAAAATATTTAATTAAGTATACAAGTCTGCATTCATACTAAAATCAGTGTCACTAGGACAGTACAAAAGAATTACGATTGTTGAACAATGCAGGTGGACTTAGAGACATATAGTCAAAACTGGGAAGATATAGCCTGATCAACTATATTATTCGAGAGTTGACTAGCATGTGCCTAAGTGTAGTTGTGTGGTTGCAACAAGTCTAAAATCTTACCAACAACCCTACAATGAGAACACTAGAACATAACATTAAACTTAAAATACTATATGAGTATTTTACATTACTATTAGTTACTTATGTGCTAGATTCTTATGCCTCCCTTCTCGCGTAGATTTAATGGCTGGATTCCACATTCCCGGAGACCCGTACTTTCCACCCAATGGAAATGCTGGATGGCTTGAGGCAGAGTCTGATGATGAGCATCAAATCCCTTTGGATGATCATCAAGCAGAAGGTTTCTCGGACGGATCTGACTCTAAGCCCGAAGTCAATAACCTACCTCAAGTAGGTCAAGCCCCGAATATTAACCCCCGACCAGTATTTGAAGGACCCACACCTCTGTGGGCAACAAACTTGAATACATGGAGCCATGAACAGGGTTGACCCATTCCCTATAATGGGGATAGAAGTTTCTACAACCTCACTAATGGAGGTTCTGCTGACAGAGTCTTACCCATCATGGTTCGTAGGATTTCTCGGAACACGATACTGGGTCAATCATCTATCAATAGAATCTTGGAGATTGATGCCAACACTGGTGTTAACACTGTCTGCATTTGCCAACTAGAGTCTGCTCATGAAAGGACTCTGGTCCAGAATGCAGCTCTTCAGAGGGAACTCACTGAAACGCGAGCTGAAGTCAGAGAACTTCGAGCTCAGTAAGCAAGGGCTGATAGGGGTATGAGGGACCTAGAACACCTTCTGTCAGGATCAAGGACTAACTCTGGAAGTTCTCATCGCTGATAGATCCTTATCAACTTCTCTTTTTGGATATAACCTAGTTATGTAAAACTTTGGTCTATTTTCCTATCTTGTAAATCATAGGCCTGTTAGGTTTTTGATAGGTTGTAATTCTGTCAAAATTTTCCCATTTTGGTTGATGTAAGGCCTATTACTGTAGGCCGTTTTTCCCGAACTTTTTACATCAGTAATACCAGTAATATTGACAGGTATCCAATCATATGGGAATTATTATCCAAATATAATCATCTATTAGTTTAGATCTTCATTCAATAGTATTGTTGGGCTATGGGGAGTTAGTCCGTGAGTCATTCTCATCAATTCTTCCATTGAATTCTTATCAATGCTTTCATCTTCATAAACTTATAGATCAAAGATGCCGCCTCGCAGACATCCAAGGAGAAACCCAAATAACGAAACACCACCTCCTCCACCTCCACAACCACCCACTCCTCAGTTCGACACGACAGCTCTAAATGATGCCGTAGCTGCGGCTATGGCTTCTGCCATGGCCCACTATCATTCATCTGGTTCCACTGGAGGAGGAACCCTTGTTCAGTCGGTTCAGGTTGAAGCTCCTGTGCGCTCGAGAGAGTGCTCCTATAAGGACTTCACGAACTGCAAGCCATTGTCCTTCAATGGGACTAGCGGAGTCATTGCCCTCTCGCAGTGGTTCGAGAAAACCGAATCGGTTTTTGAAATCTACTCTTGTTCTGAGGAGAGCAAGGTGAAGTATGCTGCTTGCACCTTCGAAACTAAAGCCCTAACATGGTGGAATAGCCATGTAAAGTCACTATCTCTAATAGTGGCACATGATATGGGCTGGGGATCTTTAAAAGACCTCATGATTGAGGAATACTGCCCAAGGGGCGAGATCTAAAAGCTGGAGGAAGAACTGTGGGGCCTAACCATGAAGGGCTCCAACGTAGTCGCCTACACCGCTAGATTCTGCGAACTGGTGGCCCTCTGTCCCAACATGATTCCTTTATAGGGAAAGAAGATTGAAAGATACATATGGGGATTGGTGCCCCCATACCAGGGAAATGTTTTGGCATCACACCCCACTACATTTGATAGTGCCAAGCGATTGGCACAGCGACTCATAGACCATGGGGTTCGTACCCCGGCCGCAACAACTACCCTGGCCATCTTAGAACCTACAAGAACTGCTGATTCCAAGCGGAAGTTTTGGGATGATAAGAAGAAGGCTAAGGCTGCCAAGAAGAGGCAGGTTGTGGCAGTACATGCTGCGATAACACCTGCCATTGCTGCTCCGATAAAGCAGTATGCTGGAAGTTTGCTTAAGTGCAACAAGTGCTTCCATCACGACGGCGCCTGCCGGGTGATGCAGTGTCTAAACTGCAATGGGAAGGGGCATACAACCCATTTCTGTAAAGCTCCGGCAAGACCAATCAACCAAGCCCCCAGTGCTGGAATGGTCCAAATTTGCTACGGATGTGGCGAGGTAGGCCACTTCAAGAGAAACTGCCCAAAGGCAGGGTTTGTCGATGGACGACAAGAGTTTTGGCCATAGGCCATGAGGAAGCGGTTGCCGACCCCACAGTGGTCACTGGTACGTTCCTCCTCGATAACTCATATGCATGCATTCTATTTCATAGTGGAGCGGAGAGGAGTTTCGTGAACCAAAAATTTTCTCACTTACTTAGGCAAAAATCACGAACACTTTATGAACCGTTTCACTGTGGAAATGGCTAATGGAAAGACAGAGAGCACTAGCAGTATATTCATAAGGTGTACCCTAACTTTAGGTAACCATTCATTTTCTATCGATCATATGCCGGTCTCAATTAAAAGTTTCGACGTCATTATCGGCATGGATTGGCTGAGTCTTCATCGTGCCGATATCATGTGTTACGAAAAGGCTGTTCGCCTTAATTTGCTATCTGGCGAAACCTTAGTAGTTTATGGCGACAAACCCGACACGAACCTTCGTATCATCTCGAGTATCCAAGCTCAAAAATTCTTACAAAAGAAATGTACATCATTTCTTGCTCACGTGGTCGATGTGAGCCAAGAAACAAAAGACATCCATAACATTCCAGTAGTATGCAACTATCCAGACATCTTTCCAGAAGAACTCCCAGGATTACCTCCGCAACGTCAAGTCGAGTTCCGAATCGACTTAGTTCCAGGGGCTACCCCAGTAGCCAAATCACCCTATCATCTAGCACCTACATAGATGCAAGAACTGTCCGGTCAACTTAACGAACTGCTCAGCAAGGGCTTTTTAAGACCAAGCTTCTCACCCTGGGGAGCTCCAGTCTTGTTCGTCAAGAAGAAAGACGGATCGTTTCGCATGTGCATCGACTACAGGGAGCTCAACAAACTAACGGTCAAAAATCGTTATCCATTACCTAGGATCGACGATTTGTTTGACCAACTGCAAGGGGCGAGCTTCTTTTCAAAAATTGATTTAAGATCCGGATATCACCAATTACGAGTACTTGGGGAGGATGTTCCGAAGACAGCCTTCCGAACTCGTTATGGACACTACGAATTCGTAGTGATGCCATTCGGATTAACAAACGCGCCCGCGGTATTCATGGACTTAATGAATCGGGTGTGTCATCCTTAGGGGTCGTTTGATAGCTGCTGACTGAGTCAGAGGCTGATTGAGTTAGAAGTTCTGACTGAGTCAATTTCTGACTCAAACTTGTAGTTTGATTTCACATCTAACTGACTGTACAAAATGACTATATTACCCTTAGACAACATTTTTTATAATAATTTCTTTACAATTTACCATTTAATTTATAACATTACATTTTTCCTCAATCAAAATGAACAAAAGAAAAAAAAAATAAACAACTCACAATGAAACTTCAATCAGCAAACCCATGAAATTCAATTCTTTTTTCAATCAAAATCAACAACAACAAAAAAAGCAAACAACTCACATAGCCCTTTTTGTTATTCCAATTAATAAAGTGTAGCAATCATGCGTTACAGGAGCAATCATGGGTCATTTTTTGGCAAAAAAAAAAAAGGAGAGTGATCTACGAATATTGCAAATTCATACACACAGTACCCAACATAAACAAGAAATTGAAAATAAAATTAGGGCCAATAACAAATTATCAACTATGGTATATGCTTTAGGAAAACAAAAAAATTGAAAAGCTCCCTAACATTTGGAATTGATAAATACATGAACAAGATTACCAAATTAGGGCTCGTAAGAACTTGCTCTTCATTGTCAGTAGATTGTGGTCGTGATCTTGTGCCTCCCACATCTGGTGACAATCACCTTCACCGACTGTATTGGTGACGATCATCTTCACATGTGGCTATCAATAGAGAACATTTTTCTTATTGCTGGAAGGAGGCTGGAGCTTAGGCGAGGTGGCGGCGAAGGCATGGGTCGGAGGTGGGAGGATCCGATGCAAAGTTTGGAGGTGGGAGGAGAGCTTGAATGCTTCGGGGGAAGGAGATGGAAGAAATCGCCTCAAAATGCTAGGAGAAAGAAAGGGCAAATACGTGAAGGTGGAAGAAATGACCGAGTAGCATCATTTTTTTGGAGGACCGAATCAGATGTGATGGACTGCCATGGACTGGGTTAGATGTTTAACATATCCTAATCAAACATACAGACTCGGACCGAGTCTGAGAAAAATTCTGACCGGACTGAGTCGGAAGGAAAACAAACAGGCCCTTACTTAGATCAGTTTGTCATCATTTTCATTGATGACATACTTATCTACTCTCATAGTAAGGAGGAGCATAGTCAACATCTGCGACAAGTCCTCGAAACTTTACAGTTGGAGAAGCTCTACGCGAAGTTCTCGAAATGCGAATTTTGGATTCGACGAGTCGAATTCTTAGGGCACGTGGTTAGCGAAGAGAGAATACACGTGGACCCTTCCAAAATCAAGGCCATTGAGAACTGTTCAGCATCGAAGACGCCTACTGAAATTCGTCAATTTCTAGGCCTTGCTGGCTATTATCGCAGGTTCATTCAGAACTTCTCCCGCATAGCAAAACCTCTTACAACACTGACCCAGAAGGGCATGGCCTTTGACTGGGAAGAGAAATAGGAAAGAGCGTTCCAAACGCTCAAACGAGCCTTGTGCACCGCACCAATACTATCCCTTCCTGAAGGAATAGAAGACTTCGTAGTCTATTTCGATGCATCGAATCAGGGGCTCGGATGTGTTCTGATGCAACGGGGAAAGGTCATCGCCTATGCCTCGAGATAGCTAAAGACACATGAAGTCAACTACACAACCCACGATCTTGAACTAGGAGCAGTTGTGTTTGCTCTGAAGATCTGGAGACATTACTTGTACGGAATGAAGAGCACTATCTTTACAGACCACAAGAGTTTACAACACATCTTCGACCAGAAAGAGCTTAACATGAGACAACGACGGTGGGTCGAGCTACTCAGTGATTACGGATGCGAAATTCGTTATCATCCGGGTAAAGCCAACATAGTAGCTGACGCCCTAAGTCAGAAGGACTATTCTGGTCGTAGAGTTAAATCATTGACCATGACTATCCATTCACACTTGTCCACCCAAATTAAGGCAGCTCAGCTTGATGCTTTGAAGCCTGAAAACGTGGCGGGTGAATCCCTAAGAGGGATGGATAAGAATATGGAGGTTAAGGGTGACGGAGCTTACTATTTCATGGACTGGATCTGGACCCCGAACCTAGGTGGTTTCAGAAACTTAGTCATGAATGAGGCGCACAACACTCGTTATTCTGTACACCCGGGATCAGATAAGATGGATCTGGACCTCAAAAAGTTATATTGGTGGCCTAACATGAAAGCAGAGATTGCTACCTTCGTGAGTAAATGCCTTACTTGCGCAAAGGTCAAGGTTGAATACCAGAAACCATCCGGTCTGTTACAACATCCGGAGATACTAGAATGGAAGTGGGAGGGGATAACTATGGATTTCATAACTAAGTTGCCCAAGACGACGGGTGGACTTAATTCCATATGGGTCATCGTCGATAAACTGACAAAGTCTGCACACTTTCTACCGATTAAAGAAACAGACAAGATGGAAAAGCTTACAAAGACTTACATTAAGGAGATTGCAAGAATGCACAGTGTTCCTTTATCCATTATCTCGGATAGAGATAGTAGATTCACTTCGAGGTTCTGGCAGTCATTACAAAGTTCCTTAGGAACTAGGTTGGACATGAGTACAGCCTACCATCCGAAGACCGACGGGCAAAGTGAGAGAACTATCCAGAACTTGGAAGATATGTTGCAAGCCTGTGTGATCGACTTCGGGAAAGCATGGGATACTCATTTACCCTTGGTCGAATTTTCCTATAACAACAGTTATCACACGAGCATAAAGGCTGCTCCATTCGAAGCCCTCTATGGCCGAAAGTGCAGATCCCCTCTATGCTGGGCTGAGGTGGGTGATACCCAGTTAGCTAAGGGACGAGTTCCTGAAAGTGCTCTCACAGGTCTGGAAATCATACGGGAAACGACGGAGAAGATCATTCAGATCCGTGAACGATTGAAAGCCTCCAGAGATCGACAGAAAAGCTATGCTGATAAACGTAGGAAACCGTTGGAATTCCAGGTGGGCGACCACGTTTTATTGAAGGTCTCACCCTGGAAGGGCTTAATACGCTTCGGAAAGTGTGGAAAGTTAAATCCAAGATACATTGGGCCTTTTGAGATTCTCGCAAGAATCGGCCCAGTAGCTTAGAAACTTAACTTGCCACGCGAACTCAATAACGTACATCCTACCTTCAACGTCTCGAACTTGAAAAAGTGTCTGTGCGACGAGACTCTTGTTATTCCACTCGACGAGGTCGAGATCAACGAGGGCCTCAACTTCATGGACGAACCGGTAGAAATCATGGACCGAGAGGTCAAGCAAACGAAACAAAGTCGTATCCCGATAGTGAAGGTTTGCTGGAACACCAAACGAGGACCTGAATTCACTTAGGAATGAGAGGATCGGATGAAGCTAAAATATCCTCATCTTTTCGTTTAGTTATTTGTAACTTCATATTTGCTTAAACTCTAATTTTGGGACGAAATTCCTTCTAACGGGGGGATGATGTGACAACCCGAAATTTCCATTATGTACGAACTTTATAAGATCAATAGAAGTTATAACAGTCACAGTAAATTTTCAGACTTTTCTGTATAAGTTTGAGTATTTCGGGATTTACACTTAAGGAGATATCAGGAGAGTGGATGCACTAGGTTTTTGTGCAACACGATTATTCCAAAACTCTATTTCATTAGAGTTCATTACGGGAATAAAATATTTTTTGCCAAAAATCTCAAGACTATATGTAGAATTTTGAGCCATATTTATTCATTATTGACAATTCCAACTAGAGAAAAGCAGTTTCTCTCTCACAGATCTTTGGGTTTTCATCCCAAATTGTGAGTACCCTTCTCTAGTTACATTATATGGCTTATAACATGTTTAATAACCTTGATTACATAACAAATCTGTGAGATCCGGGAGTTTACCGCCCAAGAACATTCTTGGAGAGTAAACTCCTATATGAGGCTTATATGATGCCTAGTCCCTTCCGCATGTTAAATAACGACCTTAAGATGTTATGTAAGTGTATTTAAGACAAGAAAACACCAAAGAAACACCCAAGTTTAGGTGTTCACGGCCCAAGGAGTTCTTGGACCGTGAACTCCAAAAACAAGGACCAAAAGGTGTTTTTAACACTCCTAAGGCTTTGGACATTTACATAGAATTGTTTCCACTTAAATCAAGGACTTAAACACATCCAAAAACCCCACTTTTGAGAGTTTATGGCCCTATGAATGCTCCTGGGCCGTGAACGTCAAATTAAGGCACCAAAGTGTGCCTAAGGCCTTCATTTGCTTAGGGTAAAAGTCTAGAACCTATCCTACATGTGTATGAGACTTGAAAACATCAAAAACACCCTTCCACTAGAGTTTACGGCCGTAAAATCAAAGGGATTTGGTTTTTGGGCCGTAAACTCCTCAAAGGAGTGTTTCTATGCCCTAAACCCTTCCAAGAATTAATCCACCAAGTTGGAATACTTCTAGAGATCATTTAGAACTTCAAAACACCAAATGTCACCAAGCTTGAGAGTTCACGGCCGTAAACTCATGAGTTTACAACCATGAACTCCTTGTGTGATGGCCATGGAAGAGTAAACTCAAGTATAGGCTCCTTTGGAACCCTAAACCCAAGTGCCTTGTCCCACAATAGCTTAGATGAAATCCTTAGGGCTTATAACACTTATATAAAGTGTTTATTATGTTCTAGGATGTCTTAACTGATGGGTTTTGAGCATTCTAACACTTCCTAAGTGTACATGCAACCCTAATAACCTTGGATCTATGTTTGTCTAATTATCATGCAAAGTTGAATTCCAAGGTTATATTCCTATCTAGCATACATGGGGAACAATTTTAACTTAAAGTATAGATAGAATAACTTACCTTGTTGTTGTATGTGTTCCTTGAAACCTTGTGAGCCTAGCACCCCAAGTGTGATGCCTCAAATTCTTCACACAACACCAAATGCTCTTGGAAGAACTTATGAGAGAACACACACTTCTCAAAATTGGCTAAGCCCTCTTGTTTCTTAGTGTAGCCGATTTTGGTGGAGAATATGTTTCTTATATAGTGTTGACACATCTAGGGTTAAACCCTAATGTGTCATGACTCTTCATTTCCATGACCCATGGGTTTGTAACTCCCATGGAGCATCCTATGGGTGGAACCCAACTTGATAATCCATGGAGCCTCTTAGCCCACTATACAAGATATGGATGATTTACATAATCAAACCATATATTTAATTAGTTATCTTTTGATCACATAATTAATTCTAAATTAATTCTTGATCAAACTAATCAAATAATATTATTAATATATTAGAACTTATAATATATTAATAATCTCCAAGTGTTATTTCTCTCATTTAGTCTATCCAATTGCACGGTGCCATGTAACCCAAATGGACCATGCCGGGTCGGGTCAAGTATATACCAGAAATAGTTATGGACTTAGACACCTTATCCAACAGTCTCCCACTTGGATAAGTCTAATAACTATTACTGCAAGTATGACTTCAGGAACCGATCGGCAATCGTAGCTCTTTACAAGCTTTCTCGGAACTGAGAAGATGATGGTACGCCATTTAAGATAAGTGATCATATAATCCTCTGTTCTAGATATCAGTCGGACAAATACACGGAACAATGTCTTACTTATTGTCCAACAGTTTGTTTCCCGATTTCCGATTTGTTTGACAAAGAACTTCATTGAACACATCAATTTAGTTCTGATCGGGCCCGGTACATAGGTCAAAACAAAGTCATCGAGGGGCCCAGATATCAGCTTCTAATCCAAGAAGGAACAGATAAACTTCGACTCATATGTTTGTTCTACCACTCATTGAATTACACACAAGAGCGCGATTTATAACATCGAGTTACCAATGCGTTTTTCGTACAATCAATGCATAACCAACTTGTAAGTAACAAATCATATCTCTAGGTTTGAAGACTTATACAATGTTACCGTCTCACGATCACTCGAGATAGAATTCCATGAAGTGATTCCAGTGAGCGTGGGTTGAGTCCAATGCTCAGAACTTATGAGCACTCATGATTGTTGTAGCCTTGTCCAAGACCTCTACAACCAAACATGACAGTCTTGATTCATACCTACTTCCGACATATGACCGACTGTGGAGGTTTGAATAATATGTTATACCAAACAAAAATTATTCTGGAAGTCAAAAATGCAAAAGAAATATAGTAAATGATCGACAAGAGATAGCAACACTTTACTCATAAATAAAACACTTTTATTCATCATCAGATGTCAATTACACTTTACAAATTTCGAGGTTATCTAACTACTAAATCTAATATCATCCTTCAGCCCTATGCTCCGAGCATGCTGGAGATGCTTAACCCGAGTCAGTCCCTTCGTGAGGGGATCTGCCGGATTCTCATCTGATGATACCCTCTTTGCCACGAGGAGTCCTTCTTCGATCCGATGTCTGATGAAATGGTATTTTCTGTCGATGTGTCTGGATCTCCCGTGATCCCTTGGTTCCTTGGCTAAGGCAACAACACTTTCACTATCACAGAAAATTTCCATTGGCTCTTTAATAGCTGGTACAACTCCAAGGTCTCCAATGAAGTTCCTCAGCCATAACGCCTCCTTTGCCGCCTCGCTAGCTGCAATATACTCTGATTCACAAGTAGAATCTGCCACTGTCTCTTGCTTGGAACTCTTCCAAGAAATTGCTCCTCCATTTAGGGTAAAGACCCAGCCCGACTGAGAGCGAAAATTATCCCTATCAGTCTGGAAGCTAGCATCACTATACCCTACAACTCTCAAGTCATCACTCCCACCGAGGGTAAGGACCCAGTCCTTAGTCCTTCGTAGGTACTTGAGAATATTCTTTACCGCAGTCCAGTGTGCCTTGCCAGGGTTCCCCTGAAACCTGCTAACCATGCTCAGGGCAAAAGCTACATCAGGTCGAGTACACGTCATAGCATACATGATCGATCCTACAGCCGAAGCATAAGGTACTCGACTCATTTGTGCTATCTCAACCTCAGTGCTAGGGATTTGTGTCTTACTCAGTTTGGCGTTACTCTGGATGGGCAACTCTCCTTTCTTGGAGTCTTGCATTCTGAATCTCTTCAGCACCTTATCCAAGTAGGTACTTTGACTAAGTCCAATTAGTCTTTTACTCCGATTTCTCAAGATCCTTATCCCTAAAATATAGGCAGCTTCACCAAGATCCTTCATAGCGAAACACTTTCCAAGCCAGGACTTTACTTCCTGCAGGGTTGGAATGTCGTTTCCTATGAGTAGTATGTCATCCACATACAATACCAAGAAGCTAACTATACTCCCACTAGCCTTGACATACACACAAGATTCATCTTCACTCCTAGAAAAACCAAATTCCTTGACCTTTTCATCAAAAAAAAGATTCCATCTACGAGGTGCTTGCTTTAACCCATAAATGGATTTCTCAAGCTTACACACTCTATTGGGGTACTTGTTGTTGACAAAACCCTCTGGCTGACTCATGTAAACATCTTCAGCCAACTTTCCATTAAGGAAAGCGGTTTTGACATCCATTTGCCAAATTTCATAGTCATGAAATGCGGCTATGGCTAACAGAACCCGAATAGACTTAATCTTGGCTACCGGAGAAAAGGTCTCATCATAATCCACTCCAGGAATTTGAGAGAAGCCCTTTGCAACCAGTCTAGCCTTATAAGTGTGTACTTTACCATCCATGTCGGTCTTCTTCTTGAAGACCCATTTGCACCCCACTGTCTTACGACCTGGTACATTTTCAACCAAGTTCCAAACTTGATTGTCATGCATGGATTGTATCTCGCTATCCATAGCCTCTTTCCATTTAGCAGACTCAGGGTCTGCCATGGCTTCCTCGTAGCTGTTAGGGTCATCTTGACTTACTAGTGTTCCATCACTAATAAGTGTCTCACCTTCTGTAGTAATATGGAATCGATAGTAATGCTCAGGTGCACTCTTAACTCTCGTGGAACGCCTCAGAGGTACAGATTCGTCAATTGGCTCAACAGGAGTTTCCTCCTCAAGTTGAGGGCTAGAGTTTGAAGTTCCAACACCACTTGACTCTTTAATTTCTTCAAGATCAATTTGCCTCCCACTGTCTCCTTGGCTTATAAACTCTCTTTCTCGAAAGACTCCTCTTCTTGCTACAAAGACCACATTGTCACTAGGTCTGTAGAAGAGGTAACCAAAGGATTGCTGTGGGTAGCCGATGAAAATACACCTCTCGCTTCGGGGTTCGAGCTTATCATGAGTCTCGCGTCTCACGAAAGCCTCGCAACCCCAAATCTTGATGTGGTCTAGTTTAGGTACTTTACCAGTCCACATCTCGTGAGGAGTTTTGGCAACTTTCTTTGTAGGGACTAGATTAAGGATATGAGCGGCAGTCTCTAAGGCATACCCCCAGAATGAGATTGGTAGCGAAGCTCGACTCATCATGGAACGAACCATGTCCAACAAGGTTCGATTACGCCTCTCAGCCACACCATTCAACTGCGGTGTCCTGGGAGGTGTCAATTGTGAGACAATCCCACATTCCCTTAGATAGTCGAAGAACTCTGAACTAAGATACTCACCACCCCGATCGGATCGAAGCATCTTAATGTTCCTGCCCAATTGATTCTCAACTTCCTGTTTAGATTCCTTAAACTTCTCGAAAGTCTCTGACTTATGCTTGATTAAGTAGACATATCCATATCTACTGTAATCATCAGTAAAAGTCAAATAATAACGATTAGCATCCCTTGTGGCATGTTTGAATGGTCCACACACATCCGTGTGTATAAGGTCCAACAAACCTTCACCCCTTTCACACGAGCCTGTGAAGGGTGACTTTGTCATTTTTCCAAGTAAGCATGATTCACAACTATCATTTTACTTTAGGTCAAACGACTCCAAGACTCCATCCTTTTGGAGTTGGCCTATGCGTTTCTTTCTTATATGTCCAAGACGACAATGCCATAATGATGCTTTATCCAAGTTATTATTATTAGTAGAATCAATACACAAAACATTATTTCCTAAGTTATCTACAACAGACACAGCTTCATACACACCATCACAAGGTAATGCTTTAAAATAAAGAACATTATTAAAGAAACCATCAATAGAACCAACTTCATTATTAAACGAAAAGGTAAACCCTTGTTTGTACAAAGCATGAAAGGAAACAATATTTCTTGCCATTCCTGGCGAGTAACAACACTTATTTAAATCTAAACTAAACCCACTACTTAGCGATAAAGTATAAACTCCAATCTTGGTGACAGGTGAAGCTTTCCTGTTCCCCATGATCAAGTTTATTCTTCCTTGCTCCACATCGTCACTTCTTCTTAGTCCCTGCAAGTCACAACAAATATGAATACCACAACCGGTATCAAGGACCCAAGATTTCGAATGGGGTGAGTTATTAGAAATGATAGTGGAAATACCTGCATGGTTGGGTTTGACTTTCCCATCCTTCACATCCTGCTGGTACTTTGGGCAGTTCCGCTTCCAATGAGCTTTTTCATGGCAATAGAAGCATTCAGCCTCTTTTGGGTCAGAAGAAGGAGTAATGAAACCTTTCTTGGTTCCACTTGAAGAAGAGCCATCAAGGGTCTGAGCCTTGGTACCCTTCCAAGATCTCTTTCTCTTCCTCCCTCGACTTTTCCCGATTGCCAAAACCGGAGTTGAGTTTGGAGTAGGAGTGATAGCAACCGACTTCCCCTTAAGACCTGTTTCTGCAGTCTTGAGAAGTCCCTGAAGTTTGCTGAGAGTGACCTCTTCCTTATTCATGTGATATGTCATGCGGAATTGATCATAGCACGATGGTAAGGAGCGCAAAATTATATCTATTGCTAGCTCCTCAGGGAGGTTCACATTAAGTTTCAGCAATCGATCCACATACCTTTGCATTTTCTGCATGTGGCTCGTGACGGAATCCCCGTCCTTCATCATGGTTGTTATCATGGAGCAGATGATTTCGTACCTCTCTTGTCGTGCACTTTGATGGTATCTTTCCATCAAATCTTGGTGCATTTCATAAGGGTAGAAATCCTCATAGGACTTTTGGAGTTCTGCTGTCATTGTGGCCATCATGATGCATGCTACTTTCGTAGCATCCCTTTCATGTGCCTGAAAGTCAGCGATCTCCTGAGGAGTTGCAGTGGTCTCATCAATCTCCTTAAGCTCCTTGTCAAGGACATATTCTTTGTCCTCGTAGCGGGTAATCATCCTGATGTTTCTGATCCATTCATTGAAGTTCGATCCATCAAAGGTGACTTTCCCACACAGACTCATAAGAGTAAAGGAGCCATTAGGATTCGAGCTAGAAGCATTATTTGAAGACATCTGAAAGAGGAGAACAAGTTTAGTATAGATTTAAGAGAGTCCTTAATAAAACACCCAAATGTAATATTAAGGCTAGGATCCAATCACAATATAATATAACTTAGAAGAGGTATGCCGTAATCTAAGCTATACCATATTTGAAAGGTAGGTGAATGACGATTCACCAATTTCCACCACGAAAACCGAAATATTAGACATAGGTTTTATTGGTTTTTAGAAATTCCTAGATTCTTTGAGATTCAATGAACTTTTCAAAGGCATGTTTCAATCTCGAGGGGTGCCCTCCAAGTTTTGTGACTGGGATACCGAGGATCACAAAACGAGGTGTGAAGTAACCATGCAAATCACTTGGTACCCTTAAAGTTTATCACTCAATCGATGTGCCGGTAAACCACACACGCTCCACCGATACTATAATAAACCTTAAGTCACCCTTTACCTACCTTGTTAAGTCCAAGTTAGTGTGCCGGTTAACCACACACGCTCCACCAACGACTTAGACAAAGTGTAAAGTGTAATTTCATGGATTAGTACCTTATTCACATTTTCCTAAAGTAACTAAGATTGGGAATTTAATAAAACATTTAGTTACTTTATTATATTCATCATACTTTGAATGAGAATTTATAAGTCCTTGTCTTACCCGTTCGGCTAACGACCCTCCACCAGTCAAGCAAGCGGTGGGTGAGAGTAGGCACCCATTAAGTCACCATTTTATAGGCAACAACCTTATACCCACCTTATAGACCGGCTTCGTGAATGAGGCGTACTAGCGGTAAGACGACTTTGTTCTTATACATATATATATATATATATATATATATAAAATCATCATAATATAAGTATAAGGGTTGAATTTGAACTTTTAAAATTCTAGGGGTTGGAACTAAAGTTTTAACTTAACTTTATTTGTTCCAAAACTTGAGGGCAAGTTTTGTAACTTTCAAAACTTTTCATTTCTTGTAACTTATGAGTTTAATAGAGTAATAAAATGAAGACTCTTCATTTTTCTAACTCTTGTGTTTGTTTTAATGGTTTTAATTCAAGTGTGACTCTTGGTTTTCCATAACTTGAGGACAAGTTATGGACTCCATTAAAACACATTATGATCAAGAATTAATCTACCACATAGGTTACAAATAATTCCTATGATCATCTAAAACATCATAAGAACAAGAACATGAATATGAACACATTCATAAATTACACTTAAAACTTTGTAATTTTGATAACTAGTTGTTGTAAATGAATTAGCAAAGACATTACACCACCAAAAACAAGTTTTAAATTACCAAAACAGTTTAGGGTAATGTTTCTAATTCATTTCTAGCAACTAAATCGAAATTCTGCAATCAGTCGACCCTACTCGCCGAGTGCATCAATTTACTTGCCGAGTTGGTTGAAGATACACGTGAACTCGCCGAGTCCCCCCTATAGACTCGACGAGTCCACTCGTAGACAGCAAGATTTTCGACTTTTTTTTTCAACTTTTAAGCACAAATAAAAAGCAAACAAGCCTAGGCTCTGATACCACTGATGGGTTTTGAGCATTCTAACACTTCCTAAGTGTACATGCAACCCTAATAACCTTGGATCTATGTTTGTCTAATTATTATGCAAAGTTGAATTCCAAGGTTATATTCCTATCTAGCATACATGGGGAACAATTTTAACTTAAAGTATAGATAGAATAACTTACCTTGTTGTTGTTTGTGTTCCTTGAAACCTTGTGAGCCTAGCACCCCAAGTGTGATGCCTCAAATGCTTCACACAACACCAAATGCTCTTGGAAGAACTTATGAGAGAACACACACTTCTCAAAAACGGCCAAGCCCTCTTGTTTCTTAGTGTAGCCGATTTTGGTGGAGAATATGTTTCTTATATAGTGTTGACACATCTAGGGTTAAACCCTAATGTGTCATGACTCTTCATTTCCATGACCCATGGGTTTGTAACTCCCATGGAGCATCCATGGAGCATCCTATGGGTGGAACCCAACTTGATAATCCATGGAGCCTCTTAGCCCACTATACAAGATATGGATGATTTACATAATCAACCCATATATTTAATTAGTTATCTTTTGATCACATAATTAATTCTAAATTAATTCTTGATCAAACTAATCAAATAATATTATTAATATATTAGAACTTATAATATATTAATAATCTCCAAGTGTTATTTCTCTCATTTAGTCTATCCAATTGCACGGTGCCATGCAACCCAAATGGAGCATGCCGGGTCGGGTCAAGTACATACCAGAAATAGTTATGGACTTAGACACCTTATCCAACATTAACATTATCAATTAGTAGTTTAAGACTGATTGGATACATATATGTGGTATTATATGTTAACTAGGGTTATAAAGTGTGTTCAAGACTTCACTTGTCACCTAGCGATCCTACATCTTCACTACAGGTGAGTTCATACCCCTTAACCAATGATTTAAATGTTTTTAAATGCTTAATGGGGGGGGGGGGGGGGGATACAAGTTAATTACTTATAGTTATTACAAGTTAATTACTTATAGTTATTACATCAATCACATGTGATTAATAACTACAAAACCAATGATTTCTTACCGTTCGAACTGTTTATCAAACCGTATTGTTACAAACTGTTTTACAAAATCATTTACTTATCAAATACTTTAATTTAAACTCTTTAATACTTATTATCAATTGCATGTCTATGTATGTATACTTATATAATAAGTGTTTAAAAGGCTTAGGAAGGCCTGCCCGCCCTATTTCCTTTTCGCGCTTGAGATGTGGTCTGGTGGGATATCGGGTATCCGTCTGAAGGTCATTTCAATATTAATTATATATCTTGTGTACATATGTAGTCATAAAGGTCCTTAAAGTTCATTCAGTACCCTTGGGTAGCAAGGGTAGACTTCCAGGTTCATACGTACCAGTTACATCATTAGTAAGTTACCATAGGGGTAGCATAGGAGAATAATAATACTATAACTAGAACAAAGAAACATACAATGAGTCAGTTCATTCCTGAGTCAGTTCGAGTAGTACACATAGTACATTGCTATACTTGCTAGATAGAGAGAACGTACATTATAGCTAGCACACGTAGAACATTTCAGTACACATAGGCTAGATAGAGGAAGATTACACCTTCAGTTAGCACATTTGTTACATATACATTTATGCAGTTATGTGAACCATTGAGCGGGTCATGGCACTTCCTGCCCCGACCGTTCTTGTATCCCGAATCTCCTAAATTAGAGAGTGTATAAGTTTTCGTATAGATCTATACTGGATTGACTATCCTACACCTTGTTGCTCGCTACAGTGGGACTTGCAAGTCTACGTGTGCCAAATGTTATTTCTTACGGCGTCTTACATCGTCGTTTTACTAGAGTCGGTAGCAGGATACAGGTTGATCACATGTTATATGAAAACACCTTTTTGTATTAAGGTAGTTAGTACCACAGTAGTCACATATTACAAATACTACGATACGTTAATATTTTCCCATTTACATTCACTTCGTGATTATTCACGCGATGCACGGTAATGTAGTAACTATATTTTTGGTTAATGATAGTCAGAATTTGGGAAACACACACTCTAACAAGAGACATATACACGAACACGAGATGCCTTGGTAGAAGGCTACAATTAGTAGGAAACATAGGGTTTTCTAGGAGAGTTTAAACATTATACAAAACATTTTACAGAAACAACTTTCAAACGTTTTCATACAAACTCAGACATTAATATACTTATGATCTCACCAGCTTTAAGCTGATTCTCGCTTTCAAAATAACTTGTATTCTTAGGTCTCCACTAGACAAGTACAGGTGCCAGGCTTTTGAGAAGATGGAGTTCGTTCAAGACTCATCTTTTATTTTGATATGTATATTTTTGGTTTCTATAACTTTGACAGAACACACATGTATGAAATTATAATATTAATGCAATGGATGATGTTGTTGCTTGTTTACTATTATTCATTGTTTTGATACTGTACATGACGTCCTCCGCCCCAGAATGTTTCCGCCATTCATGGTTTTGGGGTGTGACAACTCAGTTTCGGTGGATTGTTAATCTTGCATCTTCTTCATTGTCTTGGGTACATGTTAGCTCAAGAAACAATTGATTTGAGTTACATATCCCTAAACATGGGTACTTGAAAACTAAAATTTTCTAGCATTTTGTTTTTCTTATGAAACATGTGAAAAATTCTCCACAAATTTCTCAAATGGTCTCAGATTGGGCTAATTATTCTTCATGCGTCTTGTTTTTTTTTGTCATGGCTACATGTTAGTCTCAAGAACAAATTTATTTAGAGATGTATAGCCTAAGTTACATAGTGCTAAACATGTGTTCTTGAAAAACTTAAATTTTATAGACTTATTTTTTCTTCTTACCAAAATCTATGGATAATTTTTCTCAACATTGAACACCCATTACTCTTTCATGTGAACTCGGATTGGGCTGTTTTTTTTTTCCTATATGTTCTTTGTTGTCTTGGCTACATGCTAAGGCTAAAGAACCAAACATTTTATTTTACTTAAGCTCGAGTTCTAGAGCCTCAAACATTGCTTGTTGCTTGTAGAAAATCAAGACTAAAATAACATTGGTACCGAAACCGAACTGGAACCATATAGTACCCATTGGTATGGTACTCGATTCCCATAAAATCTGAACTTTGGTTTCGTTACTTGCGGTTCTGATACTGGTTTAGTGTGGTTTCAGTAACGATCTCACCCCTACTTTAATTTGATATAATATATAAAGAAAATAGTAATTAACTAATTAGTAATATTTACTAATATTTGTTATATAATAAAGATGAATAATTCATTTTATTTATCAAAATTAGCAAATCAAACTTATTCATCATTTTTATAAATAGGTATACAAGTTTATAGTGGGCTCCCCTAAGGTGGTTAACCATTTTACTAAAGAGGTGGAGACTTCTTAGTTTGCATTTACAAGTGCTCACACAATACCCCTCTTGGTTGTCATTGATTGAAAACCCCATATTAGAACTTTGGACGTACCCTATGGATAGCCACACTCTTACCAGTAAGGCACTAGGTGATGGATAACTTACTCCTCAAAAAATTAGTAAATCAATCCATGTTACCATCATATCTATTCACTAGAGTACAAATGTTCGTAGGTGGAACTCAAATAAGCGAATCTATTGAACTAGGTACATATATAGACACAATTGGGTTTAGGTGTATAGTTTTTTTATTAAGAATAAAAATGGGTCGGGGCATGATAGCCGACTCACAAACATTTTTTGAATTTTAATAGTCTCAAATGAACCTGAACATATATATATATATATATATATATATATATATATATATATATATATATATATATATATATATATATATATATATATATATATATGGAAAAGTTCAATAGAGAACAATTATTATTCAAGGAACCAATGAACCAATCCAAAACGTCGGAATTTAAAGCGATCAACGACAAAAGGAAGGATTGTAAATTTTTATAACGGACGTACATGTACCGGATTATAACAAAACCCACTTCTTTTTTTTCATTTAAAATTTTTTTAGGCTAAGTTTTTTATCGAAAAAAAATCCAAATATAACGTTGTTCACGATTTTTCGTTATCTTTCTATAGAGATCCTTGATTATATATAAAAAACAAAAAAAATCGAAAAAAACCCACTTAATTTTCTTATTTTTTTCAATATTTAAGCTTTTTTTATAAAAAAAAAACTAATTATAC
This sequence comes from Lactuca saligna, assembly GCF_052625555.1. NCBI lineage: Eukaryota > Viridiplantae > Streptophyta > Magnoliopsida > Asterales > Asteraceae > Lactuca > Lactuca saligna. The sequence continues at coordinate 122,007,880 of NC_136422.1, forward strand.
CAAAAATATTAATTTTTTGTACTCTATTAATAAACATCAACACTGATTAAAAAAAAAACCTCGAACAGTGTAGATTCATACTGTGAATCTAAACTTTAAATATTTAAATTTTTAACATTTACAATATGAAAAATCTCGAACAGCTCAGATTCACATTGTGAATCTGAGAAGTTTCACAAAAAAAAAACCTCGATCAGTGTAGATTCACATTGTGAATGTAAACTGTAAATATTTCAAATTTTAACATTCACAATGTGAAAAAGTTAATTATGGTTCTCAATTGAACCTCACCATATATATATATATATATATATATATATATATATATATATATATATATATATATATATATATATATATATATATATATATATATGTTTAGGTTTTTTTGAGACCATGCTAATTTTGTAAGACCGTGAAACCAAATCTAAAAATAATTGTAAAATGTAAAATAAAAGGAAGACAAAATTGCAAAAATGGTCACTGTGGTATGCATTTTTTTTGGGTTTTAGTCCAAACAGTGACTTTTTTGGTTTCGTAGTCCTTTTGGACTACTTTCATTGTAGAATTGGTCCCTGGTAATCTTGAAAAGACTATATTGCTCTTTCAATTTGTTTTTTCCATTTACTTAAATAGTTTTTTCTTTTATTTAATTATAAATTTTAAATAAAATCAAGAATGGGACCTCTCTCTCTCTCTCTCTCTCTCTCTCTCTCTCTCGAAACTGATTTAATGGCGGATGAGAGCAAAGACACTGCTATTACTACAACGATCGTGGAATCATCGTCAAAAACATTTCTCTACCCACTTCACGAAATCGTCATTACTCCAACCCACTCTGTTAAAGCAATGGCTTAAAGAAGAAGAACTGATCCTGAATCGAATCGCTCTCAAAGAATATTACTCCGATTCTTCCTCCAAGCACAGGAAAAGCCTCGATAGGTCTAAATCCATCCGGAAAATGGTCGCCGCTGTAGGGCGAAAATGAACGAACCAAAAAAACCCCCATTTTAGTCTCAAACGCCAAAGTTTCTCCGGCAACCATCGATTACAACCATGGTCATGGCGCCTTAAAAAGATTTCCAAGCATCAGCAGTGAGTGAGAATTAGCAAGGGATTCATATTCAAATTCCATAAGAGATGATTGCTCAGAGACATTCGAATTAGGGTTCAAAGACAACGGTGAGAAGAAAGAGGGGAAGAAACCAAGACGATGGAGATGGAAGTTATGGGGTTCATCCACCAATGTAGAGGATCCAACAAAGACGACGACAACACTTTCAGCAGAGTAAATGGCGTCGAAAGATCATACTCAAAATCATGGCAAGATCGAATAGAATCAAAAAGGGATTTAACAAAAAGGTATTACGAAGCAAGAGTAGTGTAAGTTAGAGAAATTCTTCATTCAACACCACCAAGAAACCAAACTCTGAAACCAACGGGAAGAACAAGAGAGTTGGAGGAGATGAATTTTTTCTTGAGAGGAATCGAAGTGCAAGATATTCACCAAATCGCACATACAGTGGTCTCCTTCGTGTCTACTTGAGGGGGTCTACATCTGGATCATGCAACCGATCATGGATCCCATCTCTCTGTTCGCTCCACTGTTCTCTGGGATTAATCTGGGTTGTTCGTTACAAGACAGACACAGAATCGCACCTGGAGAAATTACTGGAGAGGGAGAAAGAAGATGGGAAGTTATTGGGGAGGTGTGTGGAGGAATTGAAGAAGAAAGGTTTGGAGTTTTATTTGTTGAAGGAAGTTGATGCACTTCAAAGGGCTAAAAGTTTGAGGGTTGAAGGTAAAGCAGTGAAGAAATGGTCAACGAGAGACTCTGTTACTCTATTTTTCTTCACTGTTTCTTGTTTGGTTCTTGCTCTTACTAGGGCCATTCTCTGCAATTGATCCAAAATGGTGATATGGGTTTTAATTTTTTTGATTACTTAAGTGGGATTTGGGTTTCTGGGTCGACATTGCATAAGTATCTATGAGTGTGTTTGGCAGAAGTGGGATTTTAGTTGCTGTCTAAGTTTGATTTTGTTGATTTTAGGATGAAAGTGTTTGGATGTTTGTTACTTTGTTTTTAAAGTGATTGATACGATTTTAGGAATCTTGTATACATGATCATTTGGTTTGATTTTAGGATGAAGGTGTTTGATGTTTTGATTTCGTGCCTCTTTTTCTTCCGATCAGCCGTCGCCAAATCCCCAACTGAGAGAGAGAGAGAGAGAGAGAGAGAGAGAGAGAGAGAGAGAGAGAGAGAGAGAGAGAGAGAGAGAGAGAGAGAGAGAGAGAGAGAGAGAGAGAGAGGTGGGTCCCATTCTTGATTTGATTTAACATTTATAATTAAATAAAAGAAAAAAGTATTTAAGTAAATGGAAAAAACAAATTAAAAGGGCAATATAGTCTTTTCAAGATTATCAGGGACCAATTCTACAATGAAAGTAGTACAAAAGGACTACGAAACCAAAAAAGTCACTGTTTGGACTAAAACCTCAAAAAAATGCATACCACAAGGACCATTTTTGCAATTTTGTCTAAAAGGAAAAATCCAAAAATTCTTTTTTTAATTATTATTTTTGAAACTTTAACTACCTACAAAAATTACCGTTATTTTTGAAATATACGTGAAATATTCTAATAGAATATTACACTGTAAAGATTCTAATGTGATTTTTAGAATGTTACAATATTATAATAGAATTCTCAGATATGTAGAATATTCTATTATTCTACTAAAATATGTAAAAAATGTATTTTTTATTTATTATTTATTTTTTTGGTATTTATTTTATTTTTTTTGGAAAATATAAATTCTGAAAATAATATTTGAATTTTTTTTTGAAAATTTTCAATTATTTTTTACATTTTAAAAATGTTTTTTGTTTTATCTACCAAATTAATGGGTATGATTACGTCTCACGGTCTCACAAAATTAAACTGTCTCACATGAAGTAACTCTCTCTCTCTCTCTCTCTCTCTCTCTCTCTCTATATATATATATATATATATATATATATATATATATATATATATATATATATATATATATATATATATATATATATATATATATATATATATATATATATAGACACACACACGAGATCTACATTTTTATAATATTAATAATTTTAGTTGTAAGCATTTGAATACTTTATATAGCCTTGGTGCATATAAAACTAGGGCTAGTACAGGTGTAAGTGATTCTTAGCGTGAAAATCTTACAAAGAGAAAGATGTGAAAGTAATAAAGGAGGCCGTCGCCAAGGAGCAATTCTTTATTCCTCAATTATTTCTCTATGGGGAATTTCCCAAATCAAAAGCAAAGTAAAAAGCTAGTTCCTTTGGAGTCTAGTGCATAATAAGACTTATCATCAACTATATCATTGCATATTAAGAAATTACTAAATATGTTGATTATATTTTAATCATTGTATCAACTATTACTCGATCGTATATATTAAAATGAGACGAGGTAAGACCTTTTGGATCTTAGAGCACCCATTACGATTGGTAAATATCTCTTTCCTATATTTAACACTAAGTTAATAAAATAATTTCATGTATATGAAAGAAATTAGAACTTAATTAATCAGAATTTCTATGTTACAGATTATAACAATACAATAAAAATGGAGGGACTAAAAGTGTCAAGTGGCGAAGCATTGTGACTTTAGTGCAACTTCTAAGGAGTTAAAAATTTAATTGACGAAGATTTGGAATTTTTTTGTTCGTATTTTCTATAAGTATAAGCAAATACAGAAGTCCTCAAACACCATATCAATTCTTATTATCTCAAACCTCATATTTACTGTAAGTTTCTTGCGGATTCGAAAATCTATTTGGTCAGTTTCTCCTCTACAAAACTTCTTGGTCTTATTAGTTCGTTTCTGATTTTTCTGATTTTAGTTGTAATCAAGAGATTTTGTTTGTAAATGGAGTCCTTCCTGGAGGAGTTCCAACATCTTAAATTCCATCTGGACGAGATAAAGTTAGCCACCAACAACTTTGATAACAACAACGTTATTGGGAAAGGTGGATTTGGGTATGTGTACAAAGGAGTACGCTCTCAATGTGAGGGGCAAGATGTCGTGGCTTTCAAGCGTCTTGATCGTAGATATGGGCAAGGAGACCCTGAGTTCTGGAAAGAGATCTTGATGCTTTCTCATTACAAACATGAAAATCTCATCTCTCTTCTGGGATTTTGTGATGAAGATGGTGAGAAGATCCTTGTGTATGAGCATGCATCTCATGGAAGCCTCGATATCCACTTAAATAGCACTACTCTCACATGGAGGCAACGCCTCAAGATTTGCCTTGGGGCTGCAATGGGACTTTGCTACCTTCATGATCCAAAGGGGACACAACAAAGAGTTATCCATCGAGATGTAAAAAGCTCCAATATTTTGTTGGATGAGAATTGGAATGCTAAACTTTCAGACATGGGATTGTCGAAAATAGGACCTGCTAATCAGCGGCACACCTTTCTTGCCACCAATGTTGTAGGCACCTTTGGGTACTTAGATCCGATGTATCTGGCCACGAGCATTCTAACAAAAGAATCAGATGTATATTCTTTTGGTGTGGTCTTATTTGAAGTATTGTGTAGGAGACCATGCTTTGATTATAACAATGGTCGCTTGCAATGTTTCGTGAAATGGTGGAAAGCAAGCTACAAACAAAAGAAATTGGATGAGATTATCTTTCAAGATTTGAAGCAAGAGATGGATTCGCGTTCAATGGAAACATATTCAAACATTGCTTATCAATGTTTGCAGAAATCTCGTGATGAAAGGCCAAAGATGTCTGAGGTTGTGGAAAAACTTGAGATGGCTTTTCGATTTCAGGAGATTTTTGAAGAATCAATGGTCTACGAAGAGATCATTAAGAATGCGGTACCTCCTCTCAACTACAGGTCCGAAGAGGAGCTAAAGATGCTTCTCACAAAAGGAATCTTCCTTAACCGGGGGAAAAAGGTAATTAGCTGTGTGTATAAATCATTATTATGTAAGTTGTGATTTATGAAAAATATTATAGCTTAATTTGAAGATTGTCACATGATTAAAGGTTTATGTAATAAAATATGTATATTTTTTCCAACAATTATGTAATAATGGTTAACATATGTATATTTTTCCAACAATTATGTAATAAAATGACTTTATTTTCCACCTAACCACAATACTTTGATAATAACAAAACACGTCAACCACAAAAATACTCTTGTAAAAGTACTCATAGAGTCATATCCTACATCTGCCAAATTAACATGATCACTTTTAATGGACAGAGGTTTTGGCTAAATAAGAATGGAGAACATTGTGAAATGATATCTGCAGCAGAATGTTTGATTCCTATTCGCACTGTATTTGAGTATTATTATCGACGAACCAAACCAAGGTTACATTTGCTTCTACTTTTTGTTTCCATGTTTTTGAGACTGTTTCATGATTATATATATAGTAATGTATTATTTGTTGTATCTTCATGCAGATTTATAGCATCTTCGTGCAGATTTGCAGTAAATGGCCATCAACCATTATGTATGGAATTCAAAACACATGTCAAAACGCAATTTTTGTCACGGTATATCACATACACTGTAAACCTTGTGTTCCAATTGAAGTACACAAACTATTTAGGCCTCCATTATAGAGTGGTGGGGGAGACAAAATCATGGACTTCTTACTTAGTAGATAAGAGAGAAGATGGATGTTTGATGACAGAATTGTATCAGTTTACTAGCGACAACAGAAATGTTGATCTTGAAATTACATTTCTATCCGAGGAACCATTGATAGTTGAAGGCATGGTGTTTCTGCCACTGGAGAGAGTAAGACGACAAATAATGGTTTATTTATTTATATGTTGTTTTTGGTGTAAGAAAATCCCTATGGGTTACCTACTCCGTGGTGTAAAATTAAACACATTAGGAGTATAGTAGTTTTTTGCGATAGTCGATCAACATTTAATATGTAAGTTGTATAGGTGGAGCAAGAAGTTGTAGAGGATGAGGAGGTGGATATGCAAACCATATCAGATTCAGACACATATTGGGAACAAAAGTTGCCAAGTGATTATGAAGACATAATCAAGACATCAAAAGATAGTGTGCAATGGACAACAAAGAAGGAACTCTACTATGTTCTTTGCAAAGGGTTCCTAATCAATGATGGCAAACAGGTATATTTTTTAAATAATGTTGGTAAAATTATTCCTCATATGTAGCCTATGGACATGGCTTTACTAGGTTAATGACAAGAACTCCAAAATTCCAAAACACTAATGAGAATATGTTGAAACCCTCTTAATTAGGGTTGTATGTATCGATATCATTATATATAGTGTAACATATTACAATGGGATCCCTATACTATAAAAAACTATATAAACTAGCAAATTAAATATAATAAGTATTTAACAAACCCCGATAGTTGGAACACGAGGTTCTCGAATGTTCAAACGATCTCTAAAATCCAAAAGTAGATGTGTACATAGACCGTTTGGAAATATATTTGCATCGTTAAGCGGAAGTGGATGGAACAATGTGAAACTCGCACATGACCAATCCCAATACGTTCTGAAATAAAATATAAGTCTATTTCCACATGCTTGGCATGTCAGTATTGAAATGGTTGGAGCCTAGATACATGAAAACCACATTATTACAAAAGACAACAGTGGCACGCAAGAGATGGAAATGCAACTAAAGAAGGAGGTTTCGAAGCCATGTAGTTTCAACCACCACAATGGCTACCCTTGATACTCAACTTCGGTGTTAGAACAAGAGAACACATGTTGACGTTTCAAGGACCGATGAACATAGATCAGCCATCTCAGTTACATCAAAACAGGAAACCATCCGATCAACGGATGAAGGACGAATGCGAAGATAATATGATATGGTGTTGGGAAGATTAGAGTTTGCGGTGGAGATCTGGATACCAGCTTGGATCGTGATATCACTTTCCGAACTGATATTTCTACCCTATGCATGGGTTACAAGAAATCCAGCCTAGGATAATCCAAGCGGACACCTACGTTTCTAGGCACAGAAAATGTAAGCTATTATGCTAAAAGGTTTTGTGAATGTGTGATGTAAAACGAGAGCTAAAAATCATCCCTCTTCTAGAAACGAAGAGTTGTTTATATACTAAACACAATTAGGGTTTCATTAGGGTTGGGCCGTCATTACTTACTTAGGAAGCAAGTAATATTAATCCGGATTAGGGTTACCAAAAACTAACGAATTTTGTTAAATTTACCAAAAACCCCGCTAGGGGCACTGCCCCTTTGGAAACCCCAGACCCGGGGGCACTGCCCACAAACCCCCGACTAGTCGTCGAACCAGCTTCTGACTCGATCTTATACATGCGTGTACTCCGCACAAACCCGTACATGTATTAGAGTACAAATCATGAAACCCCTTAGCTCACATGTTAGTTCCAGTTACTTAAAATGACACGGGGACACTAAAATCACCAACATATGGTACATTTGAGATACCGTAACAAGAACTTAAGTTCCAGAAAATGAGGGATATATGGATCATGCATAAATATGCAGACCTACTGAGCAACATAAGAAATATAAGGAGGAGTAAATGACAAATATTAGAGAGTGCCGGCGAGACTTTGATATATCATCGTATTAGAGATCGAATCACCATCAAAGGGGAGCTTGGCTTTACTCGGAGGACTGCATGGATTACACGTAGCCATGTTAACATGTGTAAGAATGTCATAAGCGAACACATTTTGGCTGAGAAAGAGGCTCGAAGAACTGTGTTCGGCGGCACTACTAAGAAAGAAGGAAACCTACGGGAATTTAGTGGATTATTGAGAGATGACCCTAAAGATAATATAGTGAGAAGAAGCAGTGAGAATGACATCGTTTACATATTGAAGTAGGTAGATGGTGTCAAAACTGCGATAAAAGTAAATAGAGAACTGTCATATTTTCTGCCGAGAAATCCCAAAGAAGAAAGAGAGACAACAAAGTGTTGGTACCATGCTAGAGGAGCCTGTTGAGACTGTATATGGCCTTTTTAAAACGACAAACATGGTGAGGGAACAGTTTATTGAAATAACCGGGGCATTGATGTATGTACACAATTTCTAGAAGATCAATGTGAAGGAAAGTATTTTTGACATGTAATTGAAGAATGTGCCAATTTTTTAAACATAAATGTGGAGAACGGTACGAATTATGGAAGATTTGACAAAAAATATTGAACGTGTCATCAAAGTCTAGACTCGAGTGCTAAGTGAAACCTTGAACCACTAACTGACCATTGTAATGATCAAGGCGACCACTACCGTCAAATTTGTGACGACAGAGCAAACGACATCAAACACTGTTATTGGTAGGGGGTCTGGGTACAAGATCCTAGGTTTGGTTAGAATGAAGTACATATATCTTGGAGTCCATAGGAAAGAGTTGAATAAGATCACACATAGCCTTACCTGTTGATCAGGGAATGGCGACAAATTAGAAGTGATAAAGATATTAAAGATTTTTTTGTCTAGATAGAGCGGTGAGGGATCTAGGGAACATAGGATGCCTAGTAGTTGGAAGCGAAGTAGGAGTCAGAGATGACGTATATGGGGTCAAAGATACTCCAAACTGGACAACATCAAAAGTAGGAAAAAGAGGAGCCAAGGATATGGATGATTGAAGAGGATAATGAAAGGTAGGAGAAACAGTAGAGAAAATGGATTGTTCATCTTTGAACAAAAAGGAATCATAGTTAGTAGATGAAGAGGGAGCGTGAAACTAAATCGATCAAACTTAACAAAATTAAAATTAAACTCAGTACAAACATAATTATCAATAGTTAAATGAGGAACATAGACAAGATTTTTCACCGCACTACAAGGAACGAGGCCTATACAGACGACTTTTTTTACACATTTGCAGACGACATGTCGTCGGTAAAACCTATACAGACGACTTGTCGACTGTACAAATTCGTCGCTATAGCTTTGTTGGTAAAAGTCAAAAATATCGTCGGTATAGATGTCGTCGTTACAGATCCACCCATCCAGACGACTTGTCGTCTATACCTGATCAAAATTTGACAGCAAGGATTGTTGCTACCGTACTGGAGGAAAACCGAGAGGCTATTGTTGATAGTGAAGCTCGGGGGCTTTCGGTGAGGCTTGCTATACACCGATAGCTGTTGGTGGAGGTCTGGTAGCAACATATGTATTAGATGGAGGGCTGAAAAGGTCGTTTTGCTATATGAGATAAGCCAATGGTGTTATTTGCTCCAAGGTAAGCTTAAACTTGTCCGTGTGTGCCTTGATGACCTAAAACATTGTTAGAACTAGAATACACATTAGCATAACCCTCTTCTCTTAGAAGCAACTCGCCTACTATTTTTCCCTTACTAAGTTTATTTTTCGACTTTCCAAGAGCCGAGGGGGACAAGTATAAAAATTCTAAAGATTTGAGAGGCATTTCACCACTTTGTTCTTGTGTTTCTTTGAGAGATTTATGGATCGAAGCATGTTTTTGGATTCAAGAAAGGACGGTAATGGTTTCATGTTGTTAATCACATCAATAATGTTGTGATAGGAAGGAGGCAATTGTCGTAAAATTTGCATGACTAATTCGACTTCTTCAATTTTTGATTCACAAAGAGCTTCATCCATATTCTTAAGGGAGTGAAACAATTCAATTTTTGACAAATATCCTTTCTTTGTGTTGCGAAATTGTTCCTATAGTTGGAGCATTCTAGACATTTTGTTGTTGAGGAAAAACTCATATAGTTTGTCCTATAAATCTTTAGAGGTATACTCTTCAGTGGATATGATCTGAAGTAATTTGCATCGCGAATGGAATAAACCCATGACTTTATCCATAATCAATGGCCGCCCAATCCTCATCATCATCTCCTTAAGGTTGAGATTAGCCGTAATATAATTATGCATTTTTGCACCTTTGCACATGTCAATAAAATTTTTATGCTAGTATTTTGACCCCTCAACTATATTTTAAACCCAAATTATGAGTAAACATTGGTAAGAGCAAATACAAATCGAATGGAAGTAGGAGTGAAAGTCATGGCAGTAGATGTTGATGACAAAATTGTCATGAGGACCCGGAAAAATCGTAAAAATAAATGTAATAATAACATAAAATAAAAGCCTAGAAGCTAATCGTAAGTAGAGGGATAGTAATGCCCTAGTAGCCAAAACGTGGGGAGGAAGACAACAGGTGGTTGCTAAGTGAGTCAATCAACAGTGAGAAAGAGTCAAAGTCGTCGGAAGGTGCAAAGAATGGAAGACATAGGTATATAGGAGGGTGGCGTAGAAAAAAAGGATTTGTTTTAGGGTTTACGTGATAAGAGAAGTCTTATGAAAACCTTGTTTAGTTTTTTTGGAAACGGCAAATGATTAATCGGAAGCCTACTCGCATATTTCAATGAGTACCCTGGGTTCGAGCTCCTTTACAGGGCAAACCCAGCTCCCATAGGGGTTTCCAGGGAAAATTTCCCCACATGTGGCACAAGTTTAAGAGGCACCCAAATTGGGTTTTGCAGGGATTGAACTCCCGACTTCTGATCCCACGTGGGTATTAAACTCAGTACCTCTTCCCAGCTACCATGATAGAATATGTGGAAACCCTCTTGATTAAGGTTGCATGTATTGATATTAGTATATATAGTGTAACATACTACATTGAGATCTAAAAAACAAAGTAAAAGTAATAAGTACTTAAGAACAAGTAGTTACACATTTATTGAATTACAGTGGTTTTCTCTTGCAAAAGATGGGAAGAAATGTTATATGCTTCCAGCTCGAGTGGTTGTGAATAAACGACAGTGGAGTTGGAGGTCCTTACCTGAATCAAGGTTCTTTCCTCTATTCACCCAACCTTTTTTCTTATACCCATGCCTATTTTTTGAACCCATTAATTTTGTACAAATATATTGTCGTGTTCTCACATTTTTCTAAAAAATAATGTCTTTTTGCAGATTTGGAGAAGTGGCCTATGATCCTCATGGCAACTTTTCGATATATTGCATATTAAAAATGCCATCACCTCAAAAAACATATGGAGCCTACCTAGTTTACAAATTACACGCATACCATTCTGGTTTTGAGTTTCCTTTGAAAGTTAGTTATGGGGATCATTCTTGGTATATATATTTACTTTGTCCTCAACTCCCAATTATTAGAGGAAAGGAATATAAAAACACCTACAACCCACTAAAGAGACACAAAATGAAAGGCATTCCAAAAGAACGTAATGATGGTTGGATGGAAGTACAAGTCTGCGAATTTCAAAGCCCCATGGAAGCACACGTATGGGAATTTCAGACCTCCACTACTTCTAAAACGATTTTGAGGGATCGTCGATTGCCACTTTCTGTTAATGAATCAGTGAAAGGGCTCACTCTACAAGGAATTGAGTTTAAACTCATGAATTAATTAATTAATTGTAAACATTATAGGTGAACATAGTACTAAATCCTATGGTAGCTATACTTTTTTATCCAAACTGTATACCATACCAAGTACAATTGGTACAAAAATTTTTGTTACCAATATCGTCATAACTAATATACTCGGAAAAAACTTATTATGTTACCAACAAGGTTCCTTTGTTTAAATTGACATTCAATTTTCTATTATAAGAGTTAAATACCGTAAAAGACATTAGATAATTTGATTGTTTATTAAAAAAATAGTTTTGTAATTATTTTAAATTACTAAAGAGTTTTATTCGAAATTGCTACTTAATTTTTAATTTAACGTTGTAATTAGGGGCGGATCCAAGGGGTATCCCGGGATGCCCCCTCAATATTCTTTTGGTAGTGTAACTTTTTTAGGAAAATTTTGTTTTATGTAGTGTGTATATACGCATCCTTTCACTTATGAACACAAACAAACAATTAGTTTATTGGTTACGGTGTTGGCTTATTGAAGCAAAGGTCTTAGGATCAATCATTGCTCCTTACATATGCTTTATTTACCTCTCTTTTAATCCTTTGTTTACTTTTCTTTTATTTTCCCAACTATTTTATCCTACATCGCCAAACACATATAAACTCAACCATTTTCATATATTATATAAACTTGTTATCCTCATGCTTCATTTGATATCCACTTTGAGTTCCACATCGATTCAAGTATCAAGCGATACTTCAACTTCATGTTTATATAATAAGACTTGAGGTTAACAAATGATTCAATTAACATTTTTGTTTAAAAATAGAAACCAAACCGTACAAACCCAAACTAATAACCAAAACAACAACCTAATGGGTTTGGGTTCGGCTTGGTTTTATAAGTTTCAAAACCGAGGTTAACGGTTTTGGGTTTGGATTTAGGTCAAAATCGATCCAGCTCGGCCCATGCTCAGTCTAACGACTGTAGTGACAACTCAGAATTTTTTTTGGGATACCCTTTTACTTTTCCCCGACTCCGCCACTAGTTGTAACAATTGAGGATTAGTACAACTAAATTGATAATCCTTATGCTCTTAAAATTAGAAACACTAAACACATTTGACAATTGAAATACACAATTATATATATATATATATATATATATATATATATATATATATATATATATATATATATATATAGGGTTAGGTTATTTTGTTTTTACTAACTATTGTGTGCCAGAATGCACAAATCTGGACCACCGGATGGAATAGAATCAAAGATCATGATCTGATGGTCTATGATATCACAATAGGGTAACATGTACCATATAATCACACAAATTCTAGCATAAGGGCATTTTAGTCAATCAACCTATATTAAAAAAGGAAATTTTCGGATTTTTAGGGATAATGAATTCATTTATATTTTAAAATCTGAATATTTTAAAATAATTCAAATTTAAATCTGATTTTATTCTGTCAGAATGTCAAACATTAATTAGTAAAGATATTTTCGATTTTATTCTTGTGGAATATATTTCCAATGCATATATTTTTGATAATTAACCTGATTTAATAACTCAACATATATTCTTCATATACATTCAAACGTGAATACAAAATCATAAATATTCTTACAAACTAATAGTCTTATACAATTTAATATAGTTATACATATTCTAACAGAATATCATCAAAAATGAATAAAAATATTAAGAAATAGCTTCTTAAATATACAATTATTAAACAAATACACATGCTCTTCATCAAAGGTCTAAATAATGCACTTCATTCAAACTATGATGAAAATGTGATATATTATCGTAAGAATGTAATTCTTCGCAAAATATATTTGTTGTTGACCTCGATTCCAAATCTTTCTCTTGTATGATCAATATTGAATTCCTTCTTCAAAGCCATTCTGAAAGTATAAAATGCATTATTCATTAGTATTACCAATGAAGCTAATGTACTTGTTGTTAACAAACATTCTTAAAAGACATTCTAACAGAATGTATTTCTACAAATAAATTCTGACAGAGTACAAGCATTACTTATTTTATAAAAACTATATATTATAGAATGATAGCATATTCTAATAGAATGTATTTCATTTTTCCTATCTTGCAATTGTTTTTTACTTTTCCTATCTTGACAAATAAGGAGATTGAAATCGAATTCTGCCAGAATAATAGACATTCTAAGAGTTTTGACAGAATACATACCACATGACCAGATTCTAATAGAATGTATTTCATTTTTTCTATCTTGCAATGTTTTTTACTTTTCCTATCTTGACAAAAATAAGGAGAGATTGAAATAGAATTCTGTCGAATTCAGTCTCTTAAAACCCTAAATCCACAAAAAAATAAATAAATAAATAAATAAATAAATAAGACAATCAACTTTCAAATATTAACAAATTTGGAGCATTCTAAAAGAATAACAACTGTAAATTTTGATAGAATGTAGTAGACATCAAACAATTGTAATTTATTCTAATCGACATTTCATCGAACACCTTTTAGGCACACACTGTATCATCACAGATTCTATCAGTTGTTACTCATTAGTCAAAGATTTCATATAATATAAACACACATTTATACAGATAAATGCTTGCAGCAATTTTGTATCCTACAAATTCATATTACAAATCAATAACAAAACATATTTCTAGAAAATCATAGCGTACCTTGGTGGGTTGGTCTTTGCCTCTCTCCTAATCGATCTATCATCCACAAACGGTGATGTGGTGGCCAATAACAAATCGTCTAGTATTGCAGGAATCAGAGAGAGGATAGACACAACCGTTGACTGAGTGGACACCCTCTAATTACCTACTGCTTGAAGGAGGCATCTTCGTTGTTGCTGCTTCTCTTTTTCGTCTCCGGTCGAAATCAGCGACGTGGGCCGAGAGGGATAGAGAAAGGTGAAGATCGACACGTAAATCAAAGGGAAATCGAACTTGCCCAAAAGGAACAATCGTAAAAAAATGAGAGGTGATAGGGGGAACTACAAAAATCGATGGAAAAATGTGTGTGAACCACAACAATGGGATGGCCGGCAATTTGGTTAGGGTTATGAAGATGCAAAGGTAGGATTAGAGAAAGAGAGGGAGAAGAGATAATAAAGGGAAAAAATTGATGTACACGTTTGTAAAAGAAATATATTAGCTATTTATTTGGTTCCCTTAATTGTAGGGATTTATTTAAATGATCTCATTAATTGCTAATGCAAAAAACCGAAAATACCCTTTTCTATTTAATTAATTATTTAATTATATATAATTTTTTGATTGGTGCATTTAGGCACACAATAATTGCTAAAAACATTTGAACCTACCTCTCTCTCTCTCTCTCTCTCTCTCTATATATATATATATATATATATATATATATATATATATATATATATATATATATATATGTCTAGGTTATTTTATTCTAACTAATTGTTGTGTGGTTGTAGGAATGATTGTGAGCCATTCATTTTACTTATTTTAAGAAAGTGAATAATCCATATTATTAAATTAAAGATAATTATAAAATATCATCTATTTTAACTTTAAGAGTATTTTTAGTCAATTAACATAAATTTAAAAAGGGAAAATTGCATATTTTAAGGGATAATAGATTTTATTAATTTTAAAAATCTGATTGTAGGGATGATAATTCTCGGATATTCTATTAGAATATGTTTATCAAAAATAAAAATATTCTTGAACCATAAAATTATAAAAATATTGTTGAACGTGTTTCTTGATCATGACTTTAAAAACTTCTTGTAAAATAACAAATTCTTGAATCATCAATTGAAGAATAAAAAAAATTACATTAATTCTTATAGAATGCGGGTAACAATTGTGATAACAAAAGTCAATTCCGTTAAATAAAATTTCAAATTTTATTTATTCTGTTAAGTTCGTAAGGGTTAGAAAACCATTTAAATTATATAAATAAAATCTATACAAGTTTCAGAACCAAAAACACTCGAAAAATCAAGTTTTTCCCTCAAAAAATAGCAAAACTCGTTCAACTATGCGTTTTTGGCCGATATCCCTCGGGCCGAAAACCGATCTTGGTCAAGAACCCACCTCTGGCCGAAAACCTAACCATTATAAAGGTTTTCATCCGAGAACTTGTTCATTTCTCACCATTTCCACCCAAAAACTCTCTCATTCTGCTCCCAAGGATCACCTAAGAACACTCATACATTCAAGTGGAAACCTTCAATGTTCATATTTTTCCTCAATAACACCAAGAACACCAATAACAACATTCATATCTTCAAGGGCCGAAAACACCTGCAAAATTGAACACCTGATTTCAGTCGAAAACCAGTTTCCGACCGAGAACTCATCCAGACCGAAAACCTGGTTCTTGGATTTAGCTAGACCGAAAACCCTCCCATTCACTTCAAACAATTTCGGTAACTATTCCTAACACAAAAAACAATTGTTTTCTAACACTTTAAATACTGGTTTCGCTAATATAAATAGAATTATGTATTTAATTATCATTAGGATACCGTTAATTCTGCGTGCATCAGCTCGAGGGTCATCTTTCCAGCCTCGCTGTCCAACACGTGCACAAACAATTATGAGTTCATACCCCTATATTTTCACTATTTTAAACGTTTTAAGGGGGGGGGGGGGGATACAAGTAAAACACAAATGAATTTTGTGTTAATATTCAAAGGATTTAAAACAATTTTAAAGTACATCAAGTCGTTTCATCTGAATCAAAATATTTTAAAAAGTGTTTCAAACTACTTCAAATATTTGATACTTTTATTTCGAAATACAAGGTTATATGTATATGTCTTATACATATATAAATACAAATTTTATTTAAATAAATCTTTAACCCTTTTGTATCATGTCGAGCAAAAGGGTATCTTTTTTATCGTTTCATATAGTTAGACAAACTGTTTAGCTACAAGAACTTTCAATGCATACAGAACATACATTTAAACTATTATAGGTATAGTTTATGGAATACCACTCTTGATCACTACTACAAGTGTACACTACTAAAATAATTAATTAAGTATAATTATTTTATATTACTAAGTGCACTACTACAGGATAATACAAACGAATGCTAATACAAGAGAACACTCTAACACTATATGTAGAACCAGTTACTAAGTGCACTACTATATATATATATATATATATATATATATATATATATATATATATATATATATAGGATCCGATAACCAGTAGAATGAGTGATTTCCGCTTCATTTCTTGTTCCTTGTTTCGTTGTGGTGCTTAGATCAGATTCACACAATATACTACTTATTCGATCATGGTTATGTATAACCTGTATACACTAAGTAACTAATGGGGGAAACAGATTTGGGTCAGGTCACAAAATACATGTACAACAAAGGTCACTAAATAAAAGAAGTACATACTATTTTCTAGTACAGAACTTACCTTTCCGTAAGTACGTTTAACTAGGGCATACATACAAAAAGGATTGTATACAAACATAACTATAATTCAACGCTTTTACATGTGTGAGTCAACAAAACTTTCATTTCTTTACATCAGAAGACATAGGATTTTCGGAAGGAACAAACCAAGGTTTTTCAAAGAACATACTTTCTAAATACAAATGCTTATGAACTCAACAAATTTAATGTTGACACTTTTTCAAAACCACTTGTATTCATAAGACACTAGTAAACAGGTACTCGTGTAGTTTCTAGAAGACAGAGCATTGGTATCTTCAAGTCTTTATTTTTCTATTTACTTTTGGACTCAATCATATCTGATTCAAATACAATGTAAACACTATATTATTAATACCATGGTTGTTGTTGCTTTGATTACTATTATTCAATTGTTGTGATACTTAAACATGATGTCCTTCGCCCCAGAACATTTCCGCCTTTCTGGTTTGGGGGTGTGACAACAATTGCTAAGAATTACATTTATTGTTACTAAGTAAAACTAAAAATCTTTCAAATCGAAAAATACATTCTAAAAGAATAATGTTGCTAAGAACCCCTTTCAATTTTGTGGTCCGTTCTTCAAGCATCAGCTTCTGTGTAAACAAATTCAATGCATATATCAGTGAGAAAATATGCATATTCCATTCTAATAGAATTGGAATTCGTGATTTCATTCTGATAGAATTGGAATTCAAGATTCAGTTACGGTATGCATTTTGCTGGAAAAGTATCCAAGTAACATAACATATCCAAGAGAACCTAAAACCAAATATCATTTGTTCATGAAACACTTTATAGCATTTTACTAACAAAAAATGATAGTGGAAAGGGAATGTTGATTTGATGAATTCACCTGGAAAAAGAGACCATAATGTTCTTCTTCTTGAGAAGTATCTGTGGACATAGGTGTCATTTTCATGTGTTTTCTACACCATATGTTTGCCTTATAAATTAAAGAAGAAACTTAGTCTACACTGTAAACTGATCAAATGGTCTAAAAGTTGAGTATAGAAGTAAAGGACAATGTACCTTGGTTCCTAAAGCAAGCAATTGATTGAGGCATTTGGAGGTATCTGATTCTAGGTACGTTGTAGCAACTTTCAAAATGGTTTTGTTTAACATGAACTAGGATACATCAAGACATGTGAAGTCTTCCTAGAATGTCTAGACCAAAAAGTTAAGGTCACAATGTAGAAAGACAGACCAATTATCGTCACCAAATGCATTAACACAAAAAATTCAAACAAATCAAACCAACAATATAATGAGAATGATACTGTTAGACATTCCAAGATAGAAACTCGTTCATTTTCATCAGCAACATCTAACTCCCCAAGTTCAAAAATTAGTTGAGTTCGGCTCTCAACCACCTGTAGAAGTAAAACCCCAATTTAAAAGTAAGAACACAAAAATAATGCTACTAATGCATTATAGAGAATACCACAACAAAAGCAACGAAACCCTAAATCCCATAGGAATGGGGTAAAGGGGAGGGTAGATATGGCCCCAAAACCTTCAAATCAACTAAAACCATGGTGGGAAATTTTGTGTAACCCTCAACATTTCACTTATAAGGGAACTCACAGTTCACATCATAACTAATGTGAGGCTAATGACTAATTCCAACCTATTAATATTTACAGGAACTCTGATAAATCAGATTCTTATTTCTAAATGATTTTCCAGCCTCATTACAATTGACCTTACTAGCTTGTGATTAGCGGTTCTTATCCAACACATCAGGTTTTGATCAGAAATTTAAGAAATTAATTGACAAACATCGTATTCTCTATCAAGTTATATTTAGGCACAATTAAATCATTATAAAAATTTAGTGATAAAACCTGACCAAACAATGGACCTAGAGGTTAGGGTGAAATGAACTTGGAAATTAGCCCTTAAAAGTGAAAGAAACTTACATCTGAAGCTTTAATGGCATCGAGCAAGCTCTGAATCTCATTTCCAGACGGCAGCAGCTTCGCTGCTTCTCTCCCATGACACAGCAACCCCAGAGACTTCTCCCTCCTCATGATCTGAAAGCATCGATACCCTCTCGGTCTACTTTTCTTTTTCGTGAGACGAACATTGAACCAAGAGTCACACCGCTGTCTTGGTGCTTTCCTCCGTGACTACCTTCGGTTGTTCCTCAACTCCCGATAGAATGCTAGGGATTTATTTAATTAGGTTGAAACTCAAAGCCAACAACATTATAGGGAATATTTATGGAATTCATTTACCAAATTACTAAATAATCCTTATTCATTTAATTAATTATTTTTATCTACAGTTGAAGGAAAAATAGGTGGTAAAACTTCATCCAAAGAAGGTGAAATGGGAGCCAATACATATTTAGCTTTATCAAGATCTAAGGAAGAAACTTGCCCAAATTCCTTTTGTGCTATCTCCAAATTCCTCTAATTTATAATTTTTGAGCTGACAGACAACAGTTTGGAATCAAAAATTTAATGCAGCCTAAAAAAGATGATGAATGGGAGCTATGTGTGTGAGTGTGACAATGTGTGAGGTAAAAATACGTGTTATTTTGTTTATAATAAACAAATAAATGAATAGATCAATTGAGTAAGTTGGCATAAGGGGTAACCAGGTTATCCATTCGTTTTTAGAATAAGGACTAATTAGACCCGACAAAAATAACTTTATTCCCTTAAAAGACATGAAAACAATTTATGGACTGAAATGGTAAAGTCAAAATACATAATAGGGCTGTTGCGTCATTTTCTCCTAAGATAACTGTTGGGTTTTAGTATAGTACAACATCCTATGGAGCACATATAACCATAATAGCTTTGGATCTATGTTTTCTCTAATTATACATGCAACAAAATATCCAAAGCATAAGCCTACAACTAGCATAGAATTTTGACATATAAATCATAAAAGTAAGTTAGAAGATTACCTCTTTGTTGTAGTTTGTAGGAATTGGTCTTTCAAGAGCCCAACACCTCTAGTGTGATGCCCCAAATATCTTATAACAAACCAAGAACAACAAGAGGAACTTGAGAGAGAGGTTTAAAGACACAAAATGTGCAAGGCTTCTCTTAACATCACTTGTGCACATTTTTTGCTTAGGGGTTACATTTATATAGTGTGGAATCCAAGAGTTAAACCCTAATCCACTTCCTTGGGCCTTAATCCAATAATCCATATGATAAACCCTTTGGGCTAACTCTTCATGGAGTTAGTCCATTACTAATCAATATGGACTATTAGCCCAAACTATATATGTATCACTTATTTACTTTAATCAGTACCCGTTAATTTAATTAGTCTATTTTGGTAACTAAATTAATTCCGAATTAATTCTTGATCAATACTAATTAAATAATATGATTTCTCTTATTAATATTTTATACTTATAATATATTAATAAAGCACATTAACCTCTTTCTCAAATATCCATCCTATTAAATTGTTCCACAGTGTTATAACCCAGATGGATCATGCTGTATTGGGTCAACTACATACCAATTATAGTTATGGGCTTAGAAACATAATCCAACAATAACAATAATAAATTTGTTGCTAATAGAGACAGAAAGTGCTGACACTAATGGAGTTTATTTGTTTTGGGCCTTTCTGGGTCTTTATATTATTGTAATAATATTTTGGTCTTTTGTGATGGATCAGACATTCCTATATCATCTTTAAAGTTTTTGAAGTTTAAAAATGTTTAAGTTAAAGTAAAAATGGTCCCTTGTGGTATGTATTTTTTTCAGGTTTTAGTTAAAACCCCGATTTTTTGGTTTCATGATCATTTTGGCTATGTTTCTATGTAGACTTGGTCCATCTCAAAATTGAAATGACTAAATTACCCTTATTATATTTATTTTTCATTATTTTTATAAAACTATTTATACTTGTTAAAGAAAATTAAGGACCCACACATCCTCTCTCTCTCTCTCTCTCTCTCTCTCTCTCTCTCTCTCGTGTAGAAACTCAAAAACACATACATTTCCTGAAAATAAAAAAGGTTATTGTCACTATAGCCTAAACTTGTTTAGTATATTGGTTTAAAAAGTTGTTCTTGATTTTTTTACATGCTAAGGGCATAAACTTATGTTTTACTTGTTAATAAATGAATATATCACATTTTAAGCCGGTTTTACTGGTTACAATAAGTTTATTTGGTTTTTTATTTTCCTTTTTAAAAATTAAAATCTTATAGGGTTATTGTCATGTCTAGGGATGTTAAGTATTTGGATAAGACCGAATTGTTCACTTGGATAATTTTGATTGGCTATTTGGTTTAGATATTCAGATTTTTAGATTGCTTTTCAACAATACCAAATTATTCTTTTGGATTTCAAATTTATTTTGGTTTATAAAATTAGAACCGAGTAGTCGTAAAAAAATTGAATAACAATTTATTATTTATTTATTTAATATATCTTTAAGTATTTATTAATTTTATAATTTATTTTTTCAAATAAGTTCAAAACACTTCACCTAATATCAAACATTAATATGCATTTTTCTCAAAAAGTTTTATCTATAAAATATTAAACTATAATATATTTTCTTAGTAGTTGTTTATAAATTTTTTAAATCACCACTGAATAATTTGTTTTTGCTTCTTCTGTAAAAATTAGATAATATTATAATTATATGTCATTTTAAAATGTTTTCGTTTTTGAAAACCAAATTATAAAAACCGATCGAATGAAATTGTAATTGAATCGGATCAGATCGTATTTGAATTTAGTTTTGACTATTCGGATTCATATTTTAAAAACCGAAATCATTTTGAATTTACATAATTGGATTGGAATCCAAAGGAACACCCATAGTCGTGTCCCCCTCCTCCACTTTATCATCGCTGTTGTGCTACGCTAATATCCTTCTTGTTATTTTCCACTACTTGAAGGAGATTAATTGGAATTGTTAATGACATCATTATCCACATTCTTTCATTCTCTTCCTTTTCTTCTCTCACTCGACTTTTCAAAAGGTTGTGTGTATTACAAAGAACGAAAGGAAGAAAACTAAAGCGAAAGTCATCGTCACCGGTTGGTTCTAGATTTGAATCACCGTCTTCCATGACCACTGATTTTGGTACAAATGTCTCCATCAAAAAATGTCTCTGCCATTTCTTATAATTATGTCTCCGATTGTTGATTTTCAACTAGCTCGTTAAGATCAACAGAGTATTCTGTATCGTTCTCTATGGATCTGATAATATATCCCACGTAGTGGTGTCGTGAACTGTAAGTATTATTCATTGCCCTTGCAGAGTTTATTTTCATATGAATCATGAGTCTGATTTAGTCTTCTATGATGCTTAATTTCTCTATTTTTGGTAATCTGTTTGGTTGCCAATGAAAGAGATAGAAGTGAAACACGTGAATTCATTCTGGATTGGTGAATTTTTTTCTACAACCTAACATATGCTTGTGATTTACAAAAGGAATGTGTGATTAAAAATATACCCTAGAAAATTTTGATTATAACATTCCCCTTTCGAGATTGTAGCCATTGTTATGTACCAACTTTTACAAGTTAACATGTTCTTCTGTAAAGGTTATAATGCTTGATGTGGTTCTTGTAATTGATTTAAGTAATCTAAAAGTAAGAGCAGATTCAATTTGGGATAAATGTGTCTGTGATTCTGCTTGCAAGTGTGGAAGAAGTTGTAGCGAGTAAATTTTCATCGGTCTTCACTATTTTTACAGTTTGATTTGAATTAATCCATTTCCCCACTTTTTCTGTTAGAGTGAAGATGGATATCAAATTATCAAAATCGAAATTGATTGTGATCTTAATTTTAGATTGTTATCCATTCCCATTTTTCTGTTTGATCTGCATCGATTCTAGATTTCCTAATGTTTGATTTAATTTGATGCTTGATTTTAAGTTCAAGAGAGGGTGGGACCATATTTTTTTTTTATTAATAAAACTTTAAATTATTTAGAAAAAAAAATTAATATATATATATATATATATATATATATATATATATATATATATATATATATATATATATAAGAAGGGTAATTTAGTTATTTTAGTTTTGGGATGGACCCAATCCACACATAAACAAAACCAAAAGGACCACAAAGTTAAAAAAATCGATGTTTGAATTAAAACCCAGAAAGAATGAATATCATATAGACGATTTTTATAGTTTTGTCTTATGTTATTTAGAACTTAGAGCAACATCATATTGAAATTATTTATTTTTAAAAGAATAATGTTATTTTTCAAATAAGCTTACAAGTGTGTCACAACTCACAATTTCTTCTCAAAGCCATTTGCTGCAAAATAAGGGTGCCATCAGTTTAACTACCACTATTTTTACTCATAAAATCCCTTGAAAATAGCTTCAATTTTATACCCATAAAACCATTTAACCTTAAACATTGAAAGAAACAATTTTGCAAAGTTGTTCATACAAAACTTAAAGAAATGATATAGATTTACAAGCATTCATTCTTATGCAACAATGATTATCCTTCCATTTGAAAAAAATCAAGAAAATAACATTGAAGAAAAAATTTGTGTAAGATAAGAAATTCCAAATGATGGAAAGGACACCACATGTCCATGTTAATTACCTCTAGTTTTGATCTTGTTTCTGTCCTTCGATCAAACAACCATCAACAAAATCACACTCCCAAAGCAACAACCCATGAAACACTCTTGTTTTCATTTGTAAATTGTGGTTGATCTCAGTTTTTGTGTACAAAAGAAAAGGCAATGCATATACACATTTTAACCTGTAAATCAAGGTGTAAGGGACAAGTCTTTAAAACTTCAAGAAAAAAAATAAAAAATAAATTATAATTTTGAAAAGAAAATATAATGGTTTTTTAAAAGGATTCATAATAGATTTGCTTAGTTTTATGTATTTTTTTTATGCTTCATATTGTGGGCATTAAACTAATTTTAGTTATAGTATTTTTGCCAGTTGGGTAAATAGCAACATAAAGAAAATAAAAATAGGTTAACAGTAAGAATTGTGTTCTTGAATTGCTTCTTATTATTGAAGAACAATTGAAAATATATACAACAATATTGCTTGAATAGTAAGAAAAAATTGAATAAAGAAACTAGATCAACAAACAAAAATAAAGGGGAATCCTAATAAAACTCAAAGTCCTTTACTCCCTCTCAAGATGGAGTGTGAAGATCTCGAACACCCGTCTTAAGAAACGGAAACATGCTATTCCAAGAGGTTTGGTAAAAATGTATGCCAGTTGATTGGTGGTAGCGATCTCATAAGGGGTAATTTCTTTAGGCTCCACACACTCACTAACAAAGTAGCAATCCATTTAAACATGCTTTGTTTGTGGAAAACTGAATTGTTACCATTATGGTGATTTTCCTGATTATCACAATAAAAAGGAGTTGGTTCTGATTGATGAGCTTTTAAATTAGAGACCAACCAACGAAGCCATAATAGTTCACTAACTATGCTTGCCATTGACTTGTACTCAACTTCAACAGAAGAACAGGAAACAACATATTGTTTCTTTGTTTTCTAGGATATATGAGCACCTCCTAAAGTAAAATAATAACCAATTTGTGTCTTTTTGGTAAAAGGACAATCAAGCCGATCCTAATCACAATATGCTATAAGTTTTAAATTTACCTTTGCTGGTGGAGAGATTCCTTGTCCTAGTGTAGTTTTAAGATACTATAAAACACGCATTGCAACATCAGAGTGGGGCTTTCGTGGTGAAGAGACAAATTGGCTAAGCATATTTATGGCAAGAGTGATATTTGGATGAGCGACTTGTAAGTACAGCAAATTTCTAACAAGACCTCTATATTGTCCAACATCAACAAGTGTAGTGTCTTCTGCATCATCTAGATGGATGTTTTGATTCATGGGGAACTGGCTAGGTCTACTGCCTTGTAGACCACTATCAGTGAAAATGTATAACACATACTTAAGTTGACTAACGAAAAAACCATCATTGGTTCATGATACCTTAATGTTGAGGAAGTATTTTAAGGGACCAATGCCTCTAATACTGAATTAATCGTCTACATACTTCTTAATTTTTGCTATCTGGTGAACATCATTTCCCAAAAGCATGACATCATCTACATATACGAGAGCGACAAGGTAAAGCTTGTTATTTTTTAGGATAAGTAGAGAGTGATCGGCAATGGAGTGCTGAAACTGACCTTTAGAAGTGCTTCGGTGAACTTTTTGTACCAATTTCTAGAAGCTTGTCGTAGTCCATATAATGACTTTGTAAGACGAAAAACACGTGTATTATTCTCCTTTGCAAAATCATGGGGTACCTTTATGTACTCATCAAGATCTCTATGAAAAAAAAACATTATTCACATCTAATTGATGGATGGACTAATTTTTTTGAACAACTACAACCACCATGGTGCAGACGATTATTAATTTTGAAACCGAGGCAAAGGTGTTGTGAAAATCAACTCCTTTTATCTATGTGAAACTCTTTGCGACAAGCCTCACGTTATATCTTTCTATTTCACTAGTCAGTTTGTATTTGATCTTGTATACCCGCTTCGAATCAATGGCCTTCTTTCCAGGAGGTAACGTCACTAGATTCCATGTGTTGTTAGTTTCAAGAGCAATGATCTCCTTTTGCATGGCATCTCTCCAATGTGGATTCTTCAAAGTTTGAGAAAAACGTTTAGGCTCATCT
Source organism: Lactuca saligna (assembly GCF_052625555.1). Taxonomy (NCBI): domain Eukaryota; kingdom Viridiplantae; phylum Streptophyta; class Magnoliopsida; order Asterales; family Asteraceae; genus Lactuca; species Lactuca saligna. Next base: position 122,033,402 of record NC_136422.1, read on the forward strand.
TGAGAGGAGATGACACTAAGATAAGCTTTATGAGATTTAGTGAAATTTTCATAAGACAAAAAAGTGAGAAAGTAGGTGTACCGTAGAGGTTGCTTGATTGTCATTAGAGGAGGAATGGTCAATCAATGGAGGCAGATCTGTTTCATATTCATCATGATGTTGTGGTCATGTTCTAGTTCGTGTAGGCCGACTAGACGTATCTGTGGGTACTGGCAAGGTTGACCCGCTAGCAGAGCTAGAAACATGCTACTTGGTGGTTGGTCCTTCTTCGAAGTTGGGATAAAAAAACCGTCTTGACTGGTCACTGCCGCTATCATGGCTTGTGGATCGGATGTTATGGGTTCTAGAAGTGATTAACTTATGAAATCATCATTTTCCATTTCATTTCTCTCCACTTCTTTGTTTGTTTTATTAGTTTGATATGAGAAAGACCACTGAATGAATTTTACGTATCTTTACAGTATGAACTTGTTTTCTTGTAGATCAAATACATGATATTCTTTTTGACCTTGAGGATATATTATGAAAGATAGAGGCCCTCCCTTTTTCTTCAAGCTTATATTTTACTGCCCTATGGTCCTTTATATATGCTAAGCAGCCGAGAACTCGCATATGATCGTATTGTGATTTTTGATTAATTAAAACGGATTTCAAAGGGGGTCTTGTTGTTGATGGCTCGTGAAGGTAACTTGTTGATGATGTAAGTAGTAGTAAGGATACATTCTGTAACGCCCGTAGATCCGGACTAGTCAATTTAGAGATAATAAAGGTCGAGAACGACTTTTTGACAAAAGATTATTTATAATAAATAATCTTAACCAATCTTTATAATATGGCTCAAGGATTCCGTACATATAAAGAACGTCGAAATCCGAGTTATAACAAAGAAGTTATGGCTTGTCGAAGTTTTACGGCAAAACCGGCATGGCATCGGGAGACGTAAATAGTGAATTTTTGATAAATGAATTCTTAGCCTTATCGATCCAAATAAAATTTATAGTATGTGTTAAACCGAGAATATACAAAAAAAAAAGAATGCCCAAATCTGACTTCGTATGAGGAAGTTATGAATTTTATAAGATTTGGCATAACAGTGCACGACCCGAAACTCGAATTTTAGTTCGAGCGGTTTTTGGCCTACGTGACCTAAATGAGAATTGAAGACCTCATTAATAGAAACTCAATGGTAAAAAGACAGACGAAAACAGAGTCCGTATGTAGAAGTTATGAATTTTACGCGGACATTTAACAGTATAATCTCCTCGTAGTGTTAAATTTAAGATCGGTCGAGAATTAGCTGACGGAGTCAAAATGAAAGTTGTAGATCTTATTTTTACCTACGCGTGGATATAAATAACATTAAAAACGGATGTCGTATGTGAAACTTACAGATTTTAGAAGTCAGAAGCATGTTGTGCGAAAATGGATGATGTGACACAATCTTGTCCATTGCTATCTCCCAAAGTCTTTCCACTAGATGGTGACATGTGGCACAAAGTTCAGCCATTTTCACACTATAAATAGAACCTCTCCCACCCTAATTTTCTTCACACCTTTCCCATTCTTTCTTCTCTTTACTCTCTCTCTCTCTCTCTCTCTAGAACCTCTCTCTAGCCCCGAAACCCCTCGAAAAAGCCTAGGGAACCTCCCTAGAAGGAGGAGGATGCCCTGGAGTGCTCGACGGCTCCGAGAAGAAGAGATTTTCGGCTCAGGAATGCTGCTCCAAGCAAAGCCCGATTTTCTATAAAACTCATTGTAAGTGAGCTACGCCTACGTTATTTTTAATATATCGTTTATTTAATTATAGTAACGCTATTAGGAAGTTATAATAAGTAATTGGGCTATTATTATGGGTTATATAAGTATTGTTTAATGCTTATATAATAGTAATAATAGCTAGACTATTAATTAGTCTCAACAAATAATAGACTAAACTCTAGTGGTAATAACACTAGGTTTTGTCGAAGGAAATTATTTTTAAGAAGCGAACCGCTGTCTGAGTTCGGAATCACCACCTTTTCAAGTGAGTGCATAGTCCCTTTCATGAACATGATTTTAATACAAGTATTGATTGAAGTATTAATTATATGTTTATGTGCGAGTTAATTGATGTTGCCCGAAATACATGTTAAACAACATACCTGATTATACATGATGATTTAGGATAAAGAGTAAACCTAAATTAATTATGGGGAATATTGGGTAGTATTTTCTTACGAGTACGAGTGAGTTATACTCAAGGAATAGAACTTTAGTATATGTCATTAATCCGGGAGCATGGATTAGAGATAGTCATCGTCCTCAGTCCGGGAGTATGGATAGGACATAGTCATTCATCGTTAATCCGGGAGAATGGATTTACGCATAGATACTTGTCCCTAATCCGAGAATATGGAATGGGCATAATTATTAATCCGAGAGTAGGAATTATATCCGAGATTATGGGTTAAGTAAGAGGTAAAATTTAAGGTCCGAGAGTATGGATAGTCTCGTTGTAAGGATTAACGGGGCAAGGTAAGAGTTGCTTATGTATATATGGTGAAATTGTATATTTTGTGAATTCTAAATTATATATATATATATATATATATATATATATATATGATGGGTTTTGGACATAAGACGTCCTATGTGCTCATACAAACCCTAATGCTTGGATCTAGGTTTCTCTATTGTACATGCTATGAATCCAAGACTATAAACCCTAATTCTAGCATGCAAGTAATCATATTAACATGTAATTAGGTTTAAGATCATACCTTGATTGTTATGTAGCAATAACAATCCCAAATCTCCTTGTAATGACTTTGGAATGCTTAGAGTCACAAGTGTCACTCCTCCAATGGTTCACAAACACCATAAGCAAGAGGATGAAGAGGAGAGAGGTTGGAGGCTGCCAAAACGTGTGTAAACCCTTACAAGAAGCTTAGCCACGTTTTTGAGCCTTAAGGGGTCTTTATATAATTGGGCTATTAGGGTTATCTAACAAGGAAACCCTAATTTGGATGCTTAAGCCCTAAGCAACCCATAGACTCCTTTAATTAAGCCCATGGACGATTTCCTTATGGGTTTCCCATTAGAATTCATCCATCCCTTAATAAAGGCAATCCATGGCCCAAATTGCAATTATCTTATAATTACAATTCCAGCCCCTTAAGTTTAATTAATCTCTTTTAGTCACAAAACTAATTACCAATTAATTATTGACTAATATTAATTAAACAATATGATTTCTCCTTTAATATATTATTCCCATAATATATTAATAAATCATATTTAATCCTTTTTCTCCATAATTCATCCTATCAAGTTGCTTTGGTGAAGGCAACCCAAAAGGACCATGCACCTTCGGGTCAAGTACATACCAAAATAGTTATGGACTTAGACACTAATCCAACAGTCTCCCACTTGGATAAGTCTAACAACTATCCTGCGTATGACTTCGGATCCTGATATGCAATCGTAGCTTTCCAAAGCCGTTGTCAACTCTGATCACATTAGATACGCGTGTCCTTAGATAAGGGATCATATATTCCTCCATTCTAGATATCGTCTGAGATATGATTTTTAGTCATTCTCTTTGTACTATATATCGATTTCTGATTTATGACGACAGACTAATTGAACAAATCAAATTAGCCCTAGCCCGGCTGAGCATTTACGTTTGTCATCACTAAACCATCGAGGGGTCCAAAGATATCACTTTTATCCTTCTTTGGATAAAAGGAACGGATAAACTTTGATACAATGCTTGCTTGCACTCACTAACCAAATCACACACAACAATATGTTTTATAACACCAAGTTACTAGTGCATTTACATATTATCAATGTGCAACCGATTAGCAAGATACAACTCACACATCTCGGTTTCAAGAATATAAGATATTATCGTCTCACTAATCACTCGTGATATAATCCATGGAGTGATCCAAGTGAGCGTGGGTTTAATCCAATGCTCAAATCATATTCATAAGCACTCATGAACGTTGCAGCAAACATTTGGTTATGTCTAATACTCTTTTAGACAATCCACACACCAATTCACGACAGTCTTCATTCATATCTACTTCCAACATATGAACGACTGTGGCCCGTTTGAATAATTCGATTATTCTTAATAAACTCAATTATTCTGGAAGTCAAAAAATGCAAATGTGAAACAAAAGAATAATACTAATCCCATATGGCCTCAAACCTTTGAGTATAAACAAAACACGTTTTATTTATCACCATATCGATTACTCATTATTTGTCGTTTCGGGTAATCAACCTTTTACTTGAATAATTACACTTTTCCCATGCTCCTAGCATGCACACAATGTTTACCTATGGTTCTTACTTTTGTGAAATAGACAAATTGAACACATTTCCAATCATTCTCATTTTACAACTCCATATCAAATTCTTGTTACTTATAGAATATACTAGATTCTAACACTTTATGCAACGATCCTTTTGTAATGTCACTGCACCAAAGTCTCAAAGACTATTGCCAATGATATTACAAAGTCCTCTATCGGAGATTGTTACAAGACAATTCCTTAGATACGATGTCTCTCACTCAAAGTACATTCCTTTGAACATCCTTTTGCATAAAGGTTTCTAATCTAGTCATAGATTTTCAATATTTACTTCCCAATATGGACACGCTTCCATATTTTCCATATGACAATTAATTTCTTAATAGAATCTTTTCTATTCATCATAATGTCAATATGGTCCATTCAATACCATGCTTCCAACTACTCACAAGCAATCAATCCTCGTCGAACTTTGGATTGTCCTTTGATAGTTGTTTAATTATTTTAGTCAAAACCGATTCTAGTCCCTTTTCCCTCTAAATGCGCTAGACATTTGGAAAATTTTAGAATGGTCAAACATTAAATCATTTGCAATCGATCCTATACCCGAAGCGTATGAGACACGACGCATAATGTTTTATTTGCTATGTTTTCAAAATTCGAATTGTGAAGAGGAATGCCGTAATCATAATCGAAACTTTAAGAACACACTATGTACCCTTGACTAAGTTTATTAACATTTCTCAACCTAATCCTTTAGATTTGAAATGAAGCATAATATTTTCTCCCTTAATTATAGCAAAAAAAACCTTTCAACTCTTACAACTTTGCAAAGTATGACTCTTGTGTTCTATAATTAATATTGCCAACTATGCAATACGTGCCTTAGTAATCATACAATCATAACATTTATGCTCCCACTATCATGATGATTATTATAAAACATAACACTTATGCTCCCACTAGCTTCGACATGTATTCATAAACATCTTAACTTTCAGAAAAACAATACTTATTGAATTTCTTAAGTCCATGTTTCTAATACTTAGTGCTTTGATAATCTTTTATCAAGGCTTCTTGAACTTATACACCTTTGCCTTAGATAGTTCATATGTGTGTCTTAACAATTAAGACTAATTGCCAAACCTCACAATTCAAATTATGGAAAGGCATACCGTAACCATGATCGAATTCAAGAATGCAATTTTACAATCACTATCTTTTTAAAATCTTTCTTAGTGAAAGCATTTCCTCACAATCATTTTCATTAAGGAGGAAATCTTATGACACTTAGATTTAAATGGTGTATTTGTTCCTATCCATGTGAATTTGTTAAAACCAAAGTTTACGACAAATTCAAACTCATATGGATCGAACTTTCTTAATCTTGATTTCTTGCCTTATGGTAGCACAACTGCCCACCACGTCTTCCAAGTAGTTAAGCAGCTCACCTTTTCCTATCAATGTACTTTCCATTGATCAAGGTCCTTGCCTTTTATGCATTCAAATGAGAACTCATAGGACTCACATGCGTAATTAACTCGATTGGATTGGCACAGAAACAAAATAATGTCTTCACGATAGGTTGTAAACCTCAACTCGTGTGCTAGTGATGATCGATAAGGTTTATTTGATTTGTTCTTGAAACTTTTCAAGACTATTAAGACTCCCAATGACTCCTTGACATATACGATTCACTTATCAAAACATTTCTTGACAAACAAATATTCAAGAGTTAGTGTAGCTTTTATTAAAACAAAACAGTTCATAATTTTGGTCTTAGTTGGTCTTTGTCTTATCCAAGACATCACAACTTTCCACAATTGATGAAGTATGATTGACTTCTTGATTTAACCATTTCTTCAATCTTTGATTCCTCTTCTTGGACATACAATTGTACCAAGACTCATATAGAGGATCAATTGAGATATGGTTCTTAATCATTAAGACCTATCATAAAGCATAAAAGGTACTCTCCCTTCTTCTTAGAATGGAGAAACTTTTATCTCTCTGCCTACTTGATTCTTGTTATTCGTTCTACTATTGATCTAAACCCTTTAATCAATTCAGAATTACACTTAATCTTGTAAGTATAATCATATTTACCAAACCTTTAGTAAATCATGACGAATATATTTGTTACTCTTATGGTGAACTTGATCAACACACAACTTTGTGTACTCGATCTCCTAGTCCTTCACTTGACACTTTGTCAATGAATTAGTCTAATTTCCAAATACAAAATTTCTCATTCATCATGCAACCAAGTTGCGTGATTCCAAATTTCTATCCAATTGAAACTTTGGGCGATGAGAAACTCTCCCTATTTGGTAAATTCTCGACGTTTCCATAAATAACATAACTAAGAATCATATCCATTCGTTGTAGAAATATGCAAACATCAATTTTCATAACAATTTCATTGCAAGGAAGTAAACAAATAAATAAGTTAAACAAAATTTATTTTATTTATAAAAGCAGCGGAAAAACATTTGTCCTTACAATGCAAAATCTATTGAAAACTATGTAAAAGGAAAATTTCTAACAACTCTATCATAACTATCTAAGCTCAAAATCCAATCTTCAAGTCCATGCGATCGAGATCCATCTCTTGTGATTAGATTCATCTTGCTTTCTTATCAAGCTTCCTTTCTTTTCACCGATCCTACAAAACATTCAAATGTAATCTTATCACATCATGTATTAAGAATCAATGAATAGGAACGTAACGGAGTTAGATAGTGGATTTTACCTGAAGCGTAGTCATACTTTTGACTCTCCCATCTCTTAGATCTCTTAGGTAAATAGGGCAACTTCGTCTCCAATGCCCCTTCTCTTGGCAATAAAATCAAATTGACTCTTTTGGAACAACACATGGAACTACTTCAGACATCGCCTTTCTCCTATGATCAAACTTTTCGATCATTGCATGTCTTTCATTGCCATTGTCTATATCCATAGAGGTCTCGAAGGCAGATTCACCAATCAACTTTGCTTTTCTATTGCGCCAAACCATTGCTGATTCAGCAGCAATAAGCATATAGGTGATATCAATAAGGGTCACGTCGTGGTTCATCATATAGTACTCTCTTATGAACTCACTATACGAGTTAGGAAGTGACTGAAGAACCCAATCAACAGCCATCGCTTCACCGACAATGGATCCCATCATTCTTAACCTATCAATGTGTGACTTCATCCCTAAGACGTGCGCACACACCGACTATCCTTCTTTATGTTTACTTGACAAAAGGGCTTGAGTGATATTGAACCTTTCAATTTTACAATCTTGTGGGTTAGGGAGAATAGTTGAAAGAGGAGGAGGAAGTGAAGCATGATTTCTTGTTCCTCGATCGAATCGTGGAATATCATCTTCATGTGGAATGCTTGTTCCACGGGATTCGGGAAGACCATAGTTGTCGAACTTTGACATCTACAAAACAGGAGAAAAACGAATTCAAGTTAGTTGATTGATTGAGTCCTTGGTAAATCACCCAAATGAAATACTAAGGCTAGGACCCAACACAATATTCTACAACTCGGGAAAGGGATGCCGTAACCCTAATTGCAGAATATTTGAAGGTAAGTGAATGAAGATTCACTAATTTCCACCATGAAAAACGAAAAAGAAATTTAAGTTTTAAATCTATGAAAACTCCTAGATCCTTTGAGATTCATTGAACTTTCAATGGAATGTTTAAATCTCGATATGCCCCTCTTGTTTGTGACTGGGATGCCGAGGATCACAAAGCGGGTGTGAAAAACCATGCAAACTACATGGTGCCCTCACATGTTACAGTCACCTATTCGATGTGCCAGTAAACCACACACGCTCCACCGAACTATGACAAACATTGAGTCACCCTTTTCTACCATTGCTTAGAACCATTTAGTGTGCCGGTAAACCACACACACTCCACTAACGTCTTCGCAAGGGCACAAAGTGTAATTTCATGGAATTGCATCAATTCACTTTGCCTAAGTAACTAAGATTGGGAATTTGAAAAACATTTAGTTACTTTGTATTTCATTATACTTATAATGGAAGGTTTCGTCCTATCCTACCCGTTCGGCTAACGACCCTCCACTAGTCAAGTGTGCGGTGGGTAAGAGTGGATACCCATTCAATCGCCATTTTATAGGCAATTTTCTTAAACACCCCTTATAGACCAGCTTCGTGAATGAGGTCTACTAACGGTAAGACTGACTTTTACTCATACATATATATATATATATATATATATATATATATATATATATAATGTTAGACTTTTAATGTTATATATAGTATAGGGTGTATTTTATACTTTTAAAATAGTATATGGTTAACTTTAACAATTACACTTTTAATTCAATTAAATGGTTAACCTAAACTTTTATGGATTTATTAAACCTCTTTTAATTATACTCCTTAATTAATTAATAAAACCATAAGGGTGTGATTTGAACTTTTCAAAACATTACTAGGGTTTTAGAATTTAACATTCCTAATTAAACTTTTAATCAACTTTTAAATTCGAAAACTTGAGGGCAAATTTTGAAACATTTCAAAACATTAGGGTTAGAATTTAAATATACATCAAAATTAAACTTTTTAATCAAAATTTTAATTCCAAAACTTGATGGCAAGTTTTGAAACATTTCAAAACATTAGGGTTTTAACTATTTAAATTTAAAAACTTCAAAACTTTTGGGTTCAAATTTAAACTATAAAACCTAAAGGGGAAAATATGAAACTTTTCATAACAACAAGGATCAAATAACAAATAATCTAAACTAACATTTAATTACATAATTATCTATATTTGATTTGTTTAATGATTTCTTGCAAAACAGTTTATCAATTTACTCAAAATAATTAATCAATTATCTTATAAGGAAACAATTATCTTATTAATTGATAATTATCTTTAATTAGATCAAGAATATAGTCATATATATCATAAAATCGGATTTATATTGATCTAACATGATTAGGTAACTATCGATATGTAAAAACAGTAAGAAATCCCGAGATAAGCATTATCTGACGAGTTGACTCGTCGAGTCAGGCATGGACTCGTCGAGTCTGCATGGACTCAGCGAGTTCAACCATGGACTCGGCGAGTCCAGCCTCCAGAATCCAAAAAATCGAATTTTCTAGTTATACAATGCATCAATACAATTGAAACCAAGCTAGGCTCTGATACCACTGATGGGTTTTGGACATAAGACATCATATGTGCTCATACAAACCCTAATGCTTGCATCTAGGTTTATCTATTGTATATGCTTTGAATCCAAGACTATAAACCCTAATTCTAGCATGCAAGTAATCATATTAACACGTAATTAGGTTTAAGATCATACCTTGATTATTATGTAGCAATAACAATCCCAAATCTCCTTGTAATGACTTTGGAATGCTTAGAGTCACAAGTGTCACTCCTCTAATGGTTCACAAACACCATAAGCAAGAGGATGAAGAGGAGAGAGGTTGGAGGCTTTCAAAACGTGTGTAAACCCTTACAAGAAGCTTAGCCACGTTTTTGAGCCTTAAGGGGTCTTTATATAGTTGGGCTATTAGGGTTATCTAACAAGGAAACCCTAATTTGGATGCTTAAGCCATAAGCAACCCATAGACTCCTTTAATTAAGCCCATGGACGATTTCCTAATGGGTTTCCCATTAGAATTCGTCCATCCCTTAATACAAGGCAATCCATGGCCCAAATTGCAATTATCTTATAATTACAATTCCAGTCCCTTAAGTTTAATTAATCTCTTTTAGTCACAAAACTAATTACCAATTAATTATTAACTAATATTAATTAAACAATATGATTTCTCCTTTAATATATTATTCCCATAACATATTAATAAATCATATTTAATCCTTTCTCTCCATAATTCATCCTATCAAGTTGCTTTGGTGAAGGCAACCCAAAAGGACCATGCACCATCGGGTCAAGTACATACCAAAATAGTTATGGACTTAGACACTAATCCAACAATATATATATATATATATATATATATATATATATATATATATATATATATATATATATATATATGATATAACATTGTGGGATTGAAATCCCTATGTACTCACCAGGTTTCCCAACCTGACCCACTCCAATTTATTTATATCACAAGTGTTGATATGAAGTCACATTACACTGAGAGATTAAGGAGATATAAATCACTAGTGATAATGAATGTACGTTCTGTTTATGCTTATGTTTCTGTATTGACGATGACATCCCAAATGTTTTAAAATGAATAAAAATACTTTTCTTCGGAAGTGCTTTGATAACGTATTTATCATGTTTTAGTGGGAACAAATTCCACAACATTTTTATTATAAGAGGTACTCTAATTTTTATAAAGTATAAACAAAATTGGTCTTTTCTGGCCTTAAAAATGCGGATGTCACAGTTGGTATCAGAGCATTAGTTTAAGAGAACTAGGAATATGGATTTATTTCTAGAATTAAACTTAGAGTGCTAAGCGATAACTGTGAGGTGTGAGCACTAGCTTATTTTGGGAATTGTGCCTATTTGTTAAATGCTTGTGCCTGATATGCTGTTATTTGTTCGGATCTATGGTCTATTGCCGACCGGATCTGGAAACCTTATGTGTTTAGAATTCTAAGCGTTTAACTACGATATTAGAACTAGCATATAAACGTTTCAGGGGTGATAAGGATGATTTAAACATCAATCCTAAATAAAAATCTAGATTCACCTTATTCGGTATATAGATCAAGATGGCAAGGACCCGTAGCGGAAACGTGAATGCAAATGGAAACCGAGATCAGCCCCTAGTGATTGAGAAAATACCGGTTGTGGTGGCCGCTGTTGAGCTAATAACGATGGCCGGAGTGCAAGCGATGATCCAGGCAATGTTGGATCGTCAAATGGAGGAAACCATACGTCTGCTCCAACAAAATCGAGAGGAAGCGACCATACAGATCGAACAGCCCGAGTTGAACAAAGGGCAGACTGAGGAGGGGAACTACAGTGGAACCGTTGGTCAAGTCAACCCACCAATAGTTCGACAAAACAAACAAGATGACGGAGTCAAGAGGAATGGATGCAAGTACAAGGATTTTCTGACTTGCAAGCCATCGACTTTCACTGGAATGGAAGATCCGATCGGGTTCATGGATTGGATCTCGGAGATAGAGTTAGCTTTCATGATGTGTGGTTGCAGAGGCAAACTACAAAGCACATTTACGGTATGCCAGTTCATAGGAGGTGCGGTTCGTTGGTGGAACACTCTGGGGAAGACTCTAAGCCCCAATGAGCCCCTTCAACTGATGTGGGTAGAGTTTTTGGTGCAGTTCAAATGTAGATACTGCTCAGCCCAAAATCTGCTTGAGCTAGAAAACCAATTCCTTACCTTGAAGAAAGGAAGCATGTCTATTGATGAATACAACAACAAATTCACAGAGAAGATGGAGTTCGCCGTACATCTTGTTCCGGATGAGCTGACGAAAATCGACAAGTATGAAAAAGGACTTCCATGGGAGTATGCGGTGCCAGTGCGTCAGGCACCTACTTTGGAGGCAACTATCTGGGCTGCCAAGTCGGTTGAGGAGATGATCAAGGGAAGAGCCGCCAACAAGACCGAGGTCGGCGAAAAGAGGAAGTTTGAGGGGTCTGTGAAGCCCGATGAGAGAAGCAAGTCCAGTACAAGGAAGTTTAGTGGAGGAGGGAGTGAAGAAAGATGGTGCGAGAAGTGCAAAAAGAAACACTCTGGAAAATGCGGTGAGGAGGTGACTTATTTCAAGTGTGGGAAGCATGGGCATTATGCCAACGAGTGTAAAGTCAATAAAAGGGTGTGTTACGAATGTAATGAGGAAGGGCACTTCAAGCAAGATTGCCCAAAGAGAGAAGGGGAAACGAAGCCAAATGTGCCACCAAAACCAAAGGTAAGAGCATTCCATATGATCCTAGACGAAGCAGCTGACGATGCAAGGAATCAGGAATGAGGATCTATGAAGTAGTCGTGTAAATAGTACCATGTGGTGTAGCATATTAGAGGCATAGTATAGGTTGAACTTGAACACCTATGTAATCGTTTCGAGAAATAATATAAAACCTTCGTTTTGTTATCTGATGTGTTGAATGATTGTGTGATTTGTTGCATGGTGACTTGGGAAACTGCGGGACAATACTTGGGACGCGTATGAGTAGGTGTGAATAGTAGTAGAGGCTTATACTACCGGAAGCACAGGACTCACACTTGGATCAGGGAAAGTCACAAGGTTACCAAGAAACTAGTAATTTGTATCGTTTTATTCAAGAATATCGTTACCATCGTTTCGGTAATGACTAAGAAGGTGATTGTTATACCAACCCTAGCGGTCATATCAAATTGAATCTGTCTACGATAAGTATGATAAATAGTTCAGAGAATCAAGTCCGATGTAGCAACTGACTTAAGCTAAAAGCTTGAAGAGAAAAACAATCAAAGTGATCAGTAGAGGTATCACGATAGTTGCTTGTAGCTAGAAATGCTACCTTTTAAGATGAGATTGGAACATGAACGAAAGTATAGTATATTCTGGAAGACTCTAAGAGACCTGAGTCTAAGCATGGGAACATACGATGATAAGTCATTAGAATATGACACATCGGTCTATTTTAGTAATAAAATAACTTATCTTAAGTTTGCTAAGAAGAAGAAGCAATCTCTAGTAAGGATCGAGATTGTGACTTGAAGGTCATTATTTGGAGTCTAATGTGAGATAGGGAGCAAGTGCAAGATCGAGCACCACCTGCAATCAGGAAGTCTTAGAGTTAGATATTCGTTCAAAGAAACATCAACGTTACGGTTATTACTTAGGATGAAGAGATAACGTATGGAGTCATCATGTGACCCTATTTCATTGATGATTCCGGGATGTAATCATCCTAAGGGGGAGATAGTTGTAACGCCCGTAGATCTGGGCTAATCAATTTAGAGATAATAAAGGTCGAAAACGAATTTTTGACAAAATACTATTTAGAATAAATAATCTTAACCAATCTTTATAATACATCTCAAGGGCCTTGTACATATAAAGAACGCCAAAATCCGAGTTATAACGAAGAAGTTATGGCCCGTCGAAGTTTTACGGCAAAACCGACACGCCACCGGGAGACGTAAATAGTGAATTTTTGATAAAGGGATTTTTAGCCTTATCGATCCAAATAAAATTTGTAGTATATGTTAAACCGAGAACATACAAAAAAAGAACGCCCAAATCTGACTTCGTATGAAGAAGTTATGAATTTTATAAGATTTGGCATAGCAGTGTATGACCCGAAACTCGAATTTTAGTTCGGGCGTTTTTTGGACTACACGACCTAAATGAGAACTGAAGATCTCATTAATAGGAACTCAACGGTAAAAAGACAGATGAAAACAGAGTACGTATGTAGAAGTTATGAATTTTACGCGGACATTTAACAGTATAATCTCCTCGTACTGTTAAATTTAAGATCGGTTAGGATTAGCCGATGGAGACAAAATGAAAGTTGTAGATCTTATTTTTAGCTACGTGTGGATATAAATAATGTCAAAAACGAATGTCGTATGCGAAAGTTGCGGATTTTAGAAGTTAGAAGTGTGTTGTGCGAAAATGGGTGATGTGACACAATCTTGTCCATTGCTAACTCACCAAGTCTTTCCACTAGATGGTGACATGTGACACCTAGTTCAGACATTTTCACCCTATAAATAGAACCTCTCCCACCCTTATTTTCTTCACACATTTCCCATTCTTTCTTCTCTTTAATCCCTCTCTCTAGAACCTCTCTCTAGCCTTGAAACCCCCCGAAAAAGCCTAGGGAACCTCCCTAGCACGAGGAGGAAGCACCAGAGTGATCGACGACTCCGAGAAGAAGAGCTTTCCGGATCGGGAATGCTGCTCCAAACAAAGCCCAGTTTTCTATAAAACTCGTTGTAAGTGAGCTACGCCTACGCTATTTTTAATATATTTTTTATTTAATTATAGTAACGTTATTAGGAACTTATAATAAGTACTTGGGCTATTATTATGGGTTATATAAGTATTGTTTAATGCTTATATAATAGTAATAATAGCTAGACTATTAATTAGTCTCAAGAAATAATAGACTAAACTCTAGTGTTAATAACACTAGGTTTTGTTGAAGGAAATTATTTTTAAGAAGCGAAGCGCTGTCTGAGTTCGGAATCACCACCTTTTCAAGTGAGTGCATAGTCCCTTTCATGAACATGATTTTAATACAATTATTGATTGAAGTATTAGTTATATGTTTATGTGCGAGTTAATTGATGTTGCCTGAAATACGTGTTAAAGAGCATACATGATTATACATGATGATTTAGGATAAAGAGTAAACCTAAATTAATTATGAGGAATATTGGGTAGTATTTTCTTACGAGTACGAATGAGTTATACTCAAAGAATAGAACTTTAGTATATGTCATTAATCCGGGAGCATGGATTAGAGATAGTCATCGTCCTCAGTCCGCGAGTATGGATAGGACATAGTCATTCGTCGTTAATCCGGGAGAATGGATTTACGCATAGATACTTGTCCCTAATCCGAGAGTATGAAATGGGCACAATTATTAATCCGAGAGCAGGAATTAGATCCGAGATTATGGGTTAAGTAAGAGGTAAAATTTAAGGTCCGAGAGTATGGATAGTCTCGTTGTAAGGATTAACGGGGTGGGGTAAGAGTTGCTTATGTATATATGGTGAAATTGTATATTTTGTGAATTCTAATATATATATATATATATATATATATATATATATATATATATATATATATATATATATATATATATATATAAACATTGTGGGATTGAAATCCCTATGTACCCACCAGGTTTCCCATACCTAACCCACTCCAGTTTATTTATATCACAAGTGTTGATATGAAGTCACATGACACTAGAGATTAAGGAGATATAAATCACTAGTGATAATGAATGTACGTTCTGTTTATGCTTATATTTCTGTATTGACAATGACATCCTAAATGTTTTAAAATGAATAAAAATACTTTTCTTCGGAAGTGCTTTGATAACGTATGTATCATGTTTTAGTGGGAACAAATTCCGCAACATTTTTATTAAAAGAGGTACTCTGATTTTTATAAACCATAAACAAAATTGGTCTTTTCTAGCCGTGAAATGGTGATGTCACACATTCTCCCCAAATTCTATAGTCAGACTAGCTTGAAAACGCATCGCTCTTGCAATTTCTAAAAGATGCTTATGTTTTCTTTCAACGACGTTGTTTTGTTGTGTGGTGTACATGTACACATGAGGTCTCTAAAATAATATCATGATATTCATAAAAATTTGTCATAACATTGGAGGTTAATTTCCCCCCATTATCACTGTGTATTTTCTTGATTCTTCCATTATATTTGGTCAAGACCATGTTGTAAAAATTAACTAAGAATGAACTTGTGCCAGACTTGTTTTTCATAAAGTAGACCCATGTGGTTGTACTATAATCATCTACTGTTGTAAGAAAATATCGAGCTCCTGACATTAAAGGTACCTGATACCCACCCTATATATCTTAGTGAATATAATCAAAACATGAAGTGGTTTTAATATTACCATCAAAAACCGGTAACTGAGTCTGTTTAGCTCATACAAAGGAATCACAATTATCAATACTAGCTACGTTACCTATAGAGTTAATTTGTTGAAGTTTATAATTTGATGTATGACCTAGTCTTCTATGCCAAATTTCAAAATTCATAGCGACAACTATAGTAGTAGTTCTCGTGTCCATCCTTTATATGTATCCATCCTCTATATATGATAGAGACCATCCCTATATCTCCCCATGCCAATCAAATTCCTCGAGTGTAAGTTCTATAAATAACAATAATCGGGAAAGAAGGTTACAGAACAGTTAAGCCCTTTGGTGATTTTGATAACAGATAACAAGTTGCATTTAAAATCAGGAATATATGGAATGTCATTGACATCCAAATCGTTTGGTAATTGTGCACTTCTAACGCCTTTTATTGCAAATTTTTTTACATTAGGAATTTTAATGGGTACCCCGTCGTGAGATTTCTTTAGAGATGTTAAGACAGAATCACTACATGAAATATGTTCAGTAACTCCAAATTCAATACCCAAGGAGAAGTGAAATCGATTTTATCTGCCATGTTTACTTATGGTTTAGGTGGATCATTCAGTTGTATTATGATTCTTTTGTATCATTAAAAGTTGAGGCCGGGTATTAGGCTAGTCTCAAGTTCGACTACAACAACCTTACGTTTCGCCTTAGGGTTTTCTTGATTTGTTTGTCGGTCTTCGTTGATGAGTTTCCTACCAATCTGGGTATCCGATTTTTTCTTTTTTTTCAAAACAGTCGTTAATGCTGTGGCTATTCTTCCCAAAATGTTTGTATTTTAAATTTCTCTTGTGAACAAGACTTTTGTCATGTATATTTGGGTTCAGATTTGATAGGTGGCGACTTCAGCATAAGTTTTGCAGGACATAGTAATACTCCTTTGTTGTTCATCTTCTGCAACCATGTGATAAACAGTAACAAGGGTCAGCATTGGTTTGATGCTAAGCACTTGAGTTCTAACAGTTCCAAACTCTTCGTTCAGGCCCATCAAGAACTCGTAGACATCTTCTTTCTCCTTCTCCTCAGTGAGCCTTTTTCTAACATTTCAAGAATACTTTCTACATGTACACCTAGGCTATGAAGAGAAGGATTGAATGTCATCCTAGATTCCTGTTAGTTTTGTGAAATATGTTGAAACAGACATGCCTTCTTGCCTCATTGAAGTAAGCTTCCGCTTTAGCTCTTATGGTGCACTCTCTTTTCCGAAGCATTCCTCAAGATCTTGCCAGATGTCTCTTGTTGTGCGTGAGTATTTTACATTGTCTCAGATCTCCTTTTCCATATAAATAGTCAACCAGCCTTTGACAATGCATCGCTGTGTTGCCATGCCATAAGACCTGATGAGTTTTCCGTTGATCGTTCCAGGGTGTCATCGATGAAGTCGACCCTATTCTTTACGAATATAAAGTATTTGATTTCTATAGACCAATCTGCGTAGTTTCCATCATTTAGTGTTTTGTTGACACGCAGTTGGCGAGGGTAATCGTTTGGGTGAATATAAAATGGAGAGTTGGGGTCATCTGATGGATTGGTTGACGAACCTGATTCAGTAACAACATGGGTAATGGCGCTTCAGAGTTTTCAAATGGATCAAGACACCCACTCTCATACCATAAGGAAAACAAAAATAGGTTAACAACAACAATTGAAAATATATATAGGAATATAGCTTAATAACAAGCAAAAATAGAATAAGGAAATTAGATCGGTAAGCAAAAATAAACTGAATCCTAATCAAACTCAAACTCCTTTACAATAAATTAAAAGTTGAATGCCCACTTTCATATTGTTATAGTATAGTTATGTTTAAAGACTTTTAAAAAAGTTTGATAAAATCTTTATACTTTTTTTTTTTATTGTTAGAAGAAATTTATTTTGTTTTGCAATGAAATACTGAAATGGTAACATGGGATCCGAAGATATGTATGCTGAAAGTGGAGTGGGAAATGGGAATTGGTTAAAGATTCGCTAATCCATTCAAACCACTCCTTGATACCCTTTTTCAAATATTTTACTTCTCATTGCCCCCATCACACGCTTTTTTATGACTTCTTGTCTCTCATCTTCAGCTATATTTCTGAACCACAATTTAAATAAAATTGAGATGAGATTCTAAATATATAAATATCCGATAACTGTTTAGATATGATATGATCTAAACATGGTAAAAGGTTAAAATCAGAACTTTATTTATTTATTTTTTATTTTTAAATACGGGTATAAATGGTTTGGACAGGGTTAATTTGTAATTAAAAAATTTGTTTATTGACGTTTTTAAATCGTATAAAAACTATATTCTGTTTATATTTTAAATATTTGAATAACTTTAAAATATATTTCACGAATATAAAAACTACATTATATGTAATATGTCTAGTTAGTCGCGTTTTCAAAACATTGTTTACAATTTACAAATGTTCATTTTCGTTCTATAGAGGTTGAGTGGGACCCACCATAGGTATCAAGTAATAGGGTATTTTCCTACATATGTCACACAAATCAAATAGTATCAAGATTCTAACACACACAATATCCATGGTCTACTTTTACACATAGCCATCTACCTTGATGCCAAATCAAGTAACTTAAACAATGCCCCATGTCTAAAAAAGCTTGCAACAAAACACCCAAATTTGGCATAGTGGTTGTGGAGTTGTTACACAAAACCAAAACCATTTGCCACAAAACAATTCCCATGACTAATACTTATACTCCTTCAATTCTCTCTTCTTTTAGCATCTTTAATCATTTTCATTGCTAATCATGAAAGACTCCTCAAAATCCTGGCAACCCTTTATAGCAAACTGTTGTTCTGTTGAAGATCAAACAGTGTTCAACAATTTTAGCAGATGTAGGACTTCAAGGTCCGATTTCTCAAAGAATGTGACTCCATCACCATCGTTTAGGCACCTATCTTTCTCAGACCTTAGTCAGTCTTCTTCTATGCGTATAAATGAGGACATAGCGCACACTTTTGGTCCTGATTTGTTTGACTTCAAACTCAGTGAGTTACGAGCCATAACTCAAAATTTCTCTATCAACTTCTTGCTTGGGGAAGGTGGGTTTGGTACAGTTCATAAGGGTTATGTGGATGACAACATGAGATGTGGAATGAAGGCACAAGCCGTTGCAGTTAAGCTTCTTGATATTGAAGGGTTGCAAGGACATAGGGAATGGCTAGTAAGTTTAAATAAATAACATTGTTATGATTAGATTAAATATATGATTGATTGTCTACGTATATAATCATTGTTTCTTTTGGGGAAATCATGAAGGCGGAAGTGATATTTCTCGGGCAACTTAGGCATCCTAACTTAGTGAAACTAATCGGATATTGTTGTGAAGAAGAAGAAAGACTCCTAGTGTATGAGTTCATGCCACGTGGAAGCTTGGAAAATCATTTGTTCAAGAGTAAGATGATCATGTTTTCTTTATAAAATTTTCCAATAGTAAGTATGTTGTGGATTGAGCATATTAGCTGTTGTAATTAATACAGGAATCTCAGTTTGCCTACCATGGGGAAACAGATTAAAGATTGCAATAGGTGCTGCTAAAGGGCTCGCATTCTTGCATGGTGCTGATAAGCCTGTTATATATCGCGACTTCAAAACTTCCAATATCTTATTAGATTCGGTAAGCATGTTTTTCTTCACAACTTTGTATTATAATTATATTATATGACTTGTTATAAAAAGTAATACTATAAATGTTTATGATTTATTATCTTTCATGAAATATTAAATAAATAATGTAACTTAATTAAACCCCATGCATTTTTACATTTGGCAGGATTTTAATGCAAAGTTATCAGATTTTGGGTTGGCAACAATGGGTCCCGAAGGATCAAACACTCATGTAACCACTAGAGTCATGGGTACTTATGGTTATGCTGCTCCTGAATATGTCAACACTGGTATTAATTGCTCTAAACTACCTACTCCCCAAACATTACTACTAAAACAAAATAAAACCAAACCAACTATTACTATTCTTCTAAATTTACCTAACACTTTGGTTGACTAGTCTTAATTACTTCTTCAATATGTATTATAAAGACGTAAAAACATGATGAATATAAACCCTCTACTTCTCTTTGTCTATATATAAAGGTTTAACAAATTCATTGCAAAATTGTAGGACATTTGACCACAAAGAGTGACATTTACAGTTTCGGAGTGGTGTTGATAGAACTACTAACTGGAAAAAGGGCAATGGACAAAACGAGGCCTAAGAATGAACAATATCTTGTGGATTGGGCAAAACCGTACATGACTAGCAGTCGAAGATTGCGTTGCATAATTGACCCAAGATTGTCAGGTCAATACTCAGTGAGGGGAGTCAAGGAGATGGCAGTTTTAGCACTAAATTGTGTGAACTTGAACCCTAAAGATAGGCCAAAAATGAATGAAATAATCGAAACTCTAGAAGGCCTTGAAAATCTAAAGGACATGGCAGTGATCTGTGGGCAATGGCCTGTAGCTTCAAGAAAAACCGCTAGAGATGCAGTTTTTTCTCCTAAAGGAAGAAAAGAAATTAATGGTGGTCATATATATTGGAAACAGACTCCTGTTAAAAACATAAAAGTGAAAGGATAATGACTAAAATATAGTGAATTTATTATAAAATTGTGAAGAAAAGTCAACAAGTGCTCCTACTTGTGTACCGATATGCTTATATTATAAGTCATATATACGTATAAATTTTGACAGATATGTGCCCTACATGTATGTCATGCTTGTATTAGATATTTCCTACTACCTTTTTTATTTTGACAATTGTACATGATATGATAGTAGTGTTTAAAAACTTTATATTATAGGGAATTTCACTAATCTAACCAACTTTGTAAGTGTTTTTTGAACAAAATAACCAACTTTCTGAATTTGGCAAGATAACCACGATACATTGCATTCTGGACCCATTTTAAATCGCGTAACCCACATTTATGGTATCCATGTCATTGTGGTCCCCAATCTTTAATATATATTAAAACAAATGTTATGACAACAATCTTAAATAATCAAGACTTTGAGTTTTCCTTAGATGTTTTAAACTCTTACATTAATTTGCTTACGTTACTTTCACTGAATTAATTTCACATATTGTTTATTTGGATAGCATGTTATAATTAAGAACATTTTTAATTATGAAAATGATATTACAATAAATGTTGTATTATATTATAATTAATCTACATTTTTTGAAATAGAATGCATTTAACTCCAATTAAATTTCCTAATTGTCAAACAAAATTTTCTAATCACCTAATATGTAGTTATGTTTTATATTTGAAATTCATTCATAGCGTAGAATTTCAAATCAAATATTAATATCCTTTCCAATTTTCTTTTTTGTAAATTATGTATAATTATAATACCATTCATTTGTTATCACATTTTCACGAAATATATTATCATTCCTTTTTTAAATCATAGCTATTATGTAGAATTTCAAATCAAAGATTGATATCATTTGCAGTTTCGTTTTCTAAATTTTCTATAACTATAATATCATTCATTTTTCATCACATTTTCTTGAAAGATTTTGCTTGCAGCATCACATTCGAATACTCTACATCATCAAAGTCAAATACGCCACCAACTACATCAGGTTAGCAATGATTTTTGATTTAATGCTCAATTCTTTTGCAAATCATATGATTATTGTTTATGTGCAAAATTTATGTGTTACTCTTATCTTTTTCCGTACTTTGGTCGAATTTTCATGTTATTCTCATGTTCGAATCCTTACTGATGTTTAAATGCATAGATCGTGTTTGCTTACATGCCTCAAAGAAGTACATTTTTAGTATCGGCTTAAATATTTGACTTTGTTACATTTGTCCTGGTCATGTTTATTGAAAAGTTTATGCTAGTGAGAGCCACTTGGAGGGTTATTTTCGTCCATGGAAAATTTCTTGGGGCGTCTACACTTATTAAACAACTTCTGACTCATTATCAGGCACATGAGGAAAACAACGAACATCATACTTCTTAGGTATAACAAATCTATTAAGCTTACCCAAGTTACTTGGACTCAACTTCAAACATCCTAAAATATGGTCCTAAAAATTCATTTTTAATAGTAGATAAAATATTTTCCAATATCAACCAAACATTTCAAATAAAAACTAATGCATCAATTGCCAAAAAATCAGAGTAAATCATCATATGTGGAATCCTAATGGTGTGTGCATGTTCATTGTTTGCATGTTCAATTAGAGAAAACTTAGATCTAATCAATTTAGATTTGCATACACACATGATTGTATGTTTTGCTCAAAACACTTCAGTGGTATCAGAGTCTAGGATTAGTTGTCTCTTGAATATGATGCAATTGTGAATTGTTCAAAGGAGAAGCGAACAAAATCATCATTCTGTTCAATGAACTCATCGAGTTGGTGCGTCAGATCTATTTTCAGATTTTCTTGCCTAACTTGATTTAATAGGTTTATATTTGGTAATTATCTTTTATTTATTCTGCCATAATCTAATATTTGGTAATACTAGATAGTTAAATATGGCCTAAATATTAGGAGATAATTATGATCTACATAATGTTGATTTTACAGGATTATAATTATCCTTATGGATATGGTTAATAATTTAATTAAAAGATTAATTAAAGGATAATTAATATATCTATATTTGGTTCCTAGATAATTATTAATTGGATTTAATAATTAATATTTTAGGTTATTTGCAATTTGAAATTAAAAGGTTTAATTTTGAAAATTTAAAATGATAAACCCTAAAATATATCCTTATGGATTTTATAAATGGTAATTAATAAATCCATACGTGGTTTAAGTTTAATTAAATTAAAAGGTTAATTTATTACAAGATTAAACTGTTAGTATTTTAAAATGTTTAAAATACACCCTATACTATATGTAAGATTAAGAGTTTAACATTTACTATGTGTATAAGAAAAGTTAGTCGAATCGCTAGCACGCCTCATTCACGAAGCTGGTGAACAAGGGGAGTTTAAGGAAGTGGCTTATAATATGACCGCCATTGAGTATACACTATAACCCACCGCTCTCATGACTAATGGAGGGACGTTAGCCGAACGGGTTCGATAGGACAATTAATTCTCATTAAAAGTATAACAAATTATAAAGTAACTAAAGCATCTTCTAAAATCCTAATCTTAGTTAGTTTAGGAAAAATGTGAATTAGATGCTAACCCATGAAATTGCACATTGCACCTTATTGGTCGTTAGTGGAGCGTGTGTGGTTAACCGGCACACTAATATGAACTAATATTATTGATAATGGGTGTCTCGTAAATTATCATTGAATAATGGAGTGTGTGGTTAACCGACACATTACTTGGGTGATAAATGACATCAAGAGTACCAAGCTAATTTACATGGTTATTCGCATCTTGTTTGTGATCCTTGACATCCCAGTCACAAAAGCGAGGGCATAATCAAGATTAAACATGTCATTAAATAGTTCAATGAATCTCAAAGATCTAGGAGTTTAATTACATTGAAACTAGTACCTACCTAAAATAGATTCGAATTTGATTACACGATCTCTCTTTAGAATGTGCTTCGAAAATATGAATCCTAGCCTTAATTTAAATTTTGGGTTAACAATTAAAGATTAAATAAATCAACTAACTTGAAATCTTTTCTCCCTTTATAGATGTCAAGTTCAGACAACTATGGTCTTCCTCATCCTTTTGGAATTGGTTTTCCTTCTGAAGATGATCTTCTATTTATCGATCAAGATGAAAGAACGTCCCTTCTTCGAGCTTTGGTGGAACTAGAAATCATATTTCTCCAACTCTTCCTCCACCTCCTCCAGTGATTCTCCCCGACCCACGTTTTCGTCAACATTGAAAAGATCAAAGTTTCTCAAGCCCTTTCGACATGAAAACACCAAGATGGAGATTATGAGTGTACGCATGTTTTGAAAATGAAGTCACACATGGATAGATTAGGAATGTTAGGTGTCATTTTCCTAAGGGAGCTGGGTGTTCACTTAGTTCTTCACTCGCTTCCTAAGCTATATAGTCAGTTCTTTAAGTACTACTATAAGAATAACCACGACATAACCCTAATTGATCTGACATATTTGCTAATTGATGTTGGAGCAGAATTGCTGAAGAGTACTGGTCAAACAAATGTGTTTGAAGGATCCATCTCCCAAAACTCCATGGACAATGGCAACAATGGTAGTCTAGAAAAGGTTTCTCTTCCTAATGGAAAAAGATCGGCAAAGGTCAAACCGTTTGACCATATGGTAAAGAGAAAGGATAATTTTTAGATAGTTCCATGTGCCATTCCTGAAGATTCCATATGTTTCTATTGCCAATTGAAGGAACATTGGATGCAAAGCTGCCCTTTCTACCTCAAAGATCGCAAAGATAAAAAAGTCAAGTTGTATGACTCTACTTCAGGTACATCCATTATCTAACACTATTAATTTCATATTAATAGATTCTTAATACATGATGTGATAGTCACATTTTGATGTTTTGCAGAATCTATGAAAAAGAAGGAAGCTTAAGAAGAGCAACATGAATCTGATCGTGAGAGATGAATTTTGGTCCCATGGTTCGATGATCAGATTTCTGAGCTGCTGATTAGGAGTTATGATAGTTTAACAGATTGCTTAGGAAATATCTAGAAACATAGTTTTCATATATATTTGCATTGTAAGGACAAAATTTTCCACACATTATAAATATAGCAAGGTTGTAAAAATCATTCGATGTTAGCTACTCGGTGGACTGGAGTTAAGGGATTAATCGGCTAAGCGAAGATTAATCGGGGGATTAATCAGGGACCATTAATTGCTAATTTGTTAAATTTTAAAAAATTAGATAGGACTAATATCATATAAAATTTCATAAATACCACTAATATAGGTTAATATGATAAATACAACACTAATCATACCTCAAATAGTTTCTATTTAGATATAACTTCTTCAAAGTGCTAAAATTTCATCGGGTTTTACTGTTTCAGTCATTTTGTATGCATGGATTAATCGCTAGGTGCTCTCTAATCGGTCGAGTAGCGCCTAGGGATTAATCGGAGATTAATCGGGACCTAATCGGGATTTTTACAACATTGAAATATAGTAAAATTTTGTTTTATCTTATTTACTTTGTATTTCCTTACAACAGTATTTATGAAAATTGGTGGTTATATTTCCATTATTAGCAATGTTAAATATGAATTTGATTCATTGTTATATCATGTGTGGTAATGTCATAATTGATAAAGTGAAAGTAATTCTCATCACCCAAGTTTCAGTTGGATAGAAACTTAGAGTCATACAATTTGATTGTGTGATGTATGAGAATCTTGATCTTCAGAATATTAAGACTAATTCGTTGATCACATGTTTATGTGAGTCAAAGTGAAGGAAGAAAGGATCTAGTGCACATTGATGTGGACTGGTCAGATCTACCACAAAGTACGATAAGTCTATTCATCATAATTTACTGATGGTTCAGTAAATGTGGTTATGCTTATAAGGTTAAGTGTAGTTCTAATTATTTGAAAGTATTTCAAAGAATAGCAGAACGAATATCAAGAATCTATTAGGAAAAGAGATAAAAGTTTTTCCAATCTGAAAAGATAGGAGAATACTTTAGTGTAATGTTTTGTGATCATCTAAATGATTATGGAATTATGTCATACTTGATTCTTTATGGACATCTTAGTGAAATTGTCTTAACTAAGAAGAGGAATCAGATAATTCTGAAATAGTTTAATCAAGAGATGAATCATACTTCGTTTCCAAATCAACTTTTAGAGTCACACTCTACTAACTTCAAATCATATCATGAAGCTTATTTCAAGCTAAGTAGGTTTATAACACCTCATGAAATGTGGAATAGAAATGTTTTCTTACTCAGGCACATTTGAAATTGGTAGTTATGATGTTTTGGTTAAAACAAAGGTAAAATAATACTAATTAAATGAAGTGTTGTCTTGATAAGAAACCACACTAAGTTTTGAATGTTTGTTTTTCCCTGTCAAGGAATGTTCCTTAACAGAAAAACTTATATTCCAAGAAGTTAGTGGAAGTCTTATTGATCTTGAAAAGTTTCAGGAGTCAATCAAGAATAAACCTTTTAGTTATCACTAGCACACAACCTGAGGTTGATAACCTATCGTGTTTAGTTGACACATTCTTTTTTACGTGCACCTTCCAGTTGAGTTAGAAATGCATCTGAGTTCTATAGTTCTCATTTGGCTGCAAAAGGTAGAGCGCGTTGGTCAATGATAGTACATTGATTAATATGGATGATCTTCTTGACAACTTGGAAGCATTGGTAGGCCCTAGTGCTACCAAAATGTAAGAAATTAAGAATAAACAAAGTTTAGTCCATGAAAGGAAAAAAAATTGATTTTGGTTTTTGTCCTCAACCTTATCTTATGATTGTAGGTTGGAAACGACAAATTCACATGGATAGGACATATACACCATAAAATCTAAGTGGAAAAAGGTTTCTGTCTTATTCATGAAAATGATTATGAGGAAACACTTTCATTAGTAGATTTTAAATCTGGTTGATAACATTATGGTGAGAAATTGTGATAATTGTGTTCTCAAATTTGTATATGATTATGACATCCCTTTCCATAGTTCGAATTGTGAGAAATGGCAAGAAATAGTTTGAATATTCAAGACTTATTGCTATAAGTTCTGAAAGGGGTTAAACACATACATATGTTATCTAATGAATGTGTATGAGCTAGAGAAGTCTAGATGAAGACTTATCAAATCATCATAAAAAATATGGACTTGAGTAAGAAAGTCAAGGGCATTGATTTATAGAAGTCCGGTTAATTTTTGGGTACATATCAAAGCTCGTGGGAGCATAATTGTTATGCTGGCAAGTGTATCATTGTTATACTAGTGGGATCATAATTGTTATGCTAAGTGTTGCCAGTCGGAAATAATTTTTGTTGGAAACAAAGTTTACAAGTTTGCAAGATGCAAGTTTGGAGATTGTTTTACTATAGAAAGGATCTAGGGGAGAGGACACTTATACTTCATTTCAAATCTAAAAGTTTAGATTGAAGGATTTTAATGGAACTTAGTGATGAACATATATGAATATCGTATTGAATTGATTTAACATAGGAAATTCGATATATGGAAATATTATAGCTAGAGACTGATCAAGTATCATGTCTTTAGGTAAGACATTATGTGTCGAGTCCCATATGCTTCAGATATAGGATTAATTACATATGTTATAATATTCGCTTTGTCTGATTTTTCAAATGCCTAGGGCATTGAGAGAGAAAAAGGACTAGAACAAGATATGACTAAAGTTGTTAAACATTTGTTAAGATCAATCTGAGGTTCACTGAAGATTGGTTGCTTGTGGACAGTTGGAAGTATAGTATTTGGAAGGACCCTAGTGACATGCTTTGATTGGGGTAATTCTTCATCAGAATTGATAGTCGTATAGGAATATGAAATTTTTTCCATAATGATAGTTGGTGATTAGAATCTACAGATGAGGTAGAAACCTTAATGCAAGGAAGGTGTTCAAGGAGTTACCTTAAATTTGATACTTCATTACCATGAAATTATTTTAAGTACCAAAGTTTCAATGGAGCATTTTGTGACATCGTCGACAAAGTCTTTGTGACTTTCAAGCCACATCATCACAAAACGATATTCCATGCAAGGTTAGACTCCAACACATTTGGTGGTGCCAAGAATTTGGAATTCTTACACTTGTAATATGGATTTGGAATTAGGGAATGAGCATCATTGGAATTATGTCAAATTGATATGTTCACAAAGGAAGGACCATAAAGAAACATAGTATGCATGTTTGGAATATGGCATGACTGATGTATAGTTCAAGTATTTAGTTGATTAATCGAAACATTATACAATTAATAAAGTCTAATTATTATGGTGATTAAATAACAAGTGTTATATTTATATTCAATAGTTTTGAGACCATAGTTAATTAGGTTATTATTGTGTTTTACTTTGCAAGTTTTACTTCCTGAATAATTGGATTATTCAAACATCCATAGTCGATCATACTTTTGGAAGCAAGTAGTGAATTAAGACTTTCATGAATCAGACTGTTGATTGTCTAAGGGTTTAGACACAACAATAGTTTGTTGCAGTATTCATGAGTACTTTTGAAATGGGGATTTAAGTATTTGATTAACCCATACATAGAGAATTACTTCATGTATTTTATCACAAATAATTTTGAAACGATAATATCTTATATTCTTGAAACAGATACATATGAGTTGTAGTTTATTAGTCAGGTGTGTATTGATAATACATAAACACATTGATAACTTCATGTTATAAAACGTATTGGTGTTCATGATTTGATGAGTGAATATTGCAAGCAAATAGGTTGTAGTTTATCCATTCCTTTTACCTTAAACAGGAAAAAGTGATATATGTGGGCCTCTCGATGATTTGATGATGACATCTAAAGTGCTTGGCCAAGCCTGGACTGGATTGATGTGTTTAATTAGTAGTCTGATTTCAGTCGTCATAAATCGAAAATCGGGAAACAAATATTGGATAGAGAGAATGATTATAATCAACGTATCATGTCCATACGATATCTTGTAGAACGGATGAATGTTTGATCACTTATTAAAGGACACATCACTGACTAGGCCAGAGTTCGACAACGACTTTTGGTAGCTACAATATGCTGGTCAATTTTTTAAGTCATACTGGCAACTATAGTTATTAGACTTATCCAAGTGGAAGGCTATTGGATTAGGTGTCTAAGCCCATAACTATAGCTGATATGTGCTTGAATTGATAGTAACAATGTCCTTTTGGGTTGCCTTCAAACCTTGCAGTTGAATAAGGATAATTGTTAAGGAGAGAAGAATGATTTATTAATTTATAAATTAATTAGAAATCAAAATGAATGATTTATTAATGTATTATGGAAATAATATATTAATTAAAAATCATACTATTTAATAAACATTTAATCAGAAATTAATTTGGAATTAATTTTAAATTAAAGGAATTAAATGAAATTGCAGGGACTAAAGGTGACAATGTTCAATAGTTGAGCATCGGGTATTCTAGAACCTCCTTAAAGTGGGGAATGAATTCTAGGGTGTTCCTAGAGTTTCCTTGGGCTCTAAGGGTGCCTTGAATGCATTAGGGAGGAAGTTAAGAGATTAGGGTTATCTTCGATACACCTACCTTATCCAATACCTTCCTAACACCTATATAAACCCTACTTTAGGTTAAATTTTGGCTAACCATTGATGCTAAGTGCCTTTGGCCAAAAATTATGATCTACCTTTCTCTGTCTAATGTATTCCTTGGTTTCTTGGTTTGTTTGTGAGCCATTAGAGGTACGAGACTTGTGGTGCTTGCTACCAAAAGTATTTCAAGCAAGTATTCAAGATTGTTTACAATAGCAATCTGAAAGGTATGTATTATAACCACTTTTATGTGAACTTTCGATTATGATACGTAGAACAGAGTAGAGCTCCTTCTTTGTTGTCCATTTCAAACTATCTTTTGATGTTTTTATTATGTCTTCATAATCATGTGGCAACTTTTCTTCTTAATATGTGTCTGAAAGAAGCATCTTTAGCTCCTATAAAAATTTATAGACAAGAGGAGGTACCGCAATTTTAATGATCTCTTCATTGTTCATTGATTCTTCAAAAATATCCTGAAATCGAAGAGCGATCTTAAGTTTTTCCACAACCTCATTCATCTTTGGCCTTTCATCACGTGATTTCTACAAACATCGATAGTTAATGTCTGAATATGTTTCCAATGAACCTGGATCCATCTATTGCTTCAAATCTTGAAAGATAATCTCATCCAATTTCTTTTGTTTGTAGTTTTTTTTTTTCCACAAATGCACTAACCTTCGCAAATGACCTTTGTTATATTCAAAACATAGTCTCCTACACAATACTTTAACTAAGACCACACCGAAAGAGTATACATCTGATTCTTTTGTTAGAATGCTCGTGGCCAGATACATCATATCTAAATACCAAAAGGTGCCTACAACATTGGAGAGAAGAAAGGTGTGCAGTTGATTAGCAGGTCCAATTTTCGATAGTCCCATGTCTGAAACTTTAGCATTCCAATTCTCTTCAAGTAAAATATTGGAACTTTTTATATCACGGTGGAGAACTCTTTGTTGTGTCCCTTTTGGATCATGAAGGTAGCATTGTCCCATTACAGCCCCAAGGCATATCTCTAGGCGTTGTCTCCATGTGAGAGTAGGTCTACTTAAGTGGTGATCAAGGCTTCCATGTGATGCATGCTCATACACAAGGATCTTCTCACCATCTTCCTCATAGAATCCAAGGAGAGATATGAGATTTTCATGTGTGTAATGAGAAAGCATCAAGATTTATTTCCAGAACTTATAGTCTACTTGCCCATATGTACTATCAAGATGTTTAAAAGCCACCACATTTCTCCCTTCACACTGAGAGAGTAGTACTCCTTTGTACACATTCCCAAATCCACCTTACACTATCATCCTATCTAATTACTCTTAACATATCACATATCGAAATAAATTCATTAATTCATACAAGAACCCCGAAATATAACTTTTTCGATTTTACCCTTTGGCTCTAATGCATAATTAATGGGATTAAATCACATAACCAATATTGTCATCATCCAATAGTGTCTAAAACGTATTCCCTTGATGCCCAAAACCTTTATTCGATCAAATTATAGTCTACTATCCCGAAATCAGAAACATCATAAACTGGATGTTACATTATGTAATTTTCATTTTTGTAAAAAAAATAAATTATATTAAAATTAATGGTCTCTGTGAAGGCATCGCTTAATCCCCACTTTGAACGACTAATCCTCTAACCTGTGCTGACCGCCTGACCATTGTCTAGTGACTTTTACACCCTTGATATGTATGTATGTACATATGTT
Organism: Lactuca saligna; assembly: GCF_052625555.1. Classification (NCBI taxonomy): domain Eukaryota; kingdom Viridiplantae; phylum Streptophyta; class Magnoliopsida; order Asterales; family Asteraceae; genus Lactuca; species Lactuca saligna. Next base: position 122,064,260 of record NC_136422.1, read on the forward strand.
CGTATCTACGTGTGTACATATGTATGTACGTATTTATGTTGGTATGTATGCCTATATGTATGTATGTATTTGTATATCTGTGTATGTATGTACCAAGAGACTTCTAACCTAACGGTATCAGATGTTGCCCTCCCTCTCTGAGGTCGACAGTTCAAATCACATCGTGGACATTAGTGGAATTAAGGAGTAGTTTGTGAGTAAATTAGATCTGTTCAAAAAAATGTGTATATGAATGTATGTATGTATGTACGCATGTGTATATATATATATATATATATATATGTGTGTGTGTGTGTGTGTATATATATATATATATATATATATATATATATATATATATCAACTGTCAAGTGTGTTTAGTGTTTAACAATTTTCAGAGCATGAATAGTAGCCATTTAGCCGTATTAGTCAATAGTTATTACTACGTTAAATTATAAATTAAAAAGTTACTTTTTTAAAATTATTTAGTAAATTAAATGAATTAAATAAGTAATTTCTTTATTAGACAACAAAGTTACCTCATGTTAACTCTTATACAAGAAAATTAGAATAAAGTTAGTATATACAATTATCAATTTGTAGCAACCAAATTTACTGGTAGCTGAATAAGTTGGTTAGAACAATTTTTGGTAATCTACTGATAGCAAATAATTTGTATCTAGCTATATTTGGTATGATATACAGATTGAAAAAAAAAATTCTATGGTGCCTTATTCATCCCTAGTATTTACAATTAATTAATTCATCGGTTTAAACTCAATGCCTTGTAGAATAAGTCCTTCAAGTGACTCGTTAGCAGAAAAGTTCAATCCACAATCCATTAAAATCTTTTCAGAAGTAGTGGAGGTATGAAATTCCCATACTTCTACATCCATGGTGGTTTGAAATTCCCATATTTGTACTTCCATCCAACCATCATTCCGTTTTTGTGGAATGCCATTCATTTTGCGTCTCTTTAGTGGGTTGTAGGTGTTTTGATTAACCTTTCCTCTAATAATTGGGAGTTGAGGACAAAGTAAATAGATATACCATGAATGATGTCCATAACTCACTTTCAAAGGCAACTCAAAACGAGAATGGTATGCTTGTAATTTGTAAACAAGGTAAGCTGCATACGTTTTTTGAGGTGGCAACATTCTGAATAAGCAATATATCGAAAAGTTGCATCGAGGACTATAAGCCACTACTCCAAATCTACAAAAAGACATCATGTTTAACAAAAATGAGAGAATAGGATAATGTATTCATTCAAAATTAAGGGTAAAAGAAAACAGGTTGAGTGAATAGATGAAAGAACCTTGATTCAGGTAAAGATCGCCAACTCCAATGGCCTTTAGTCAAAGCCACTCTTGCTGATAACATATAACATTTCTTCCCATCTTTTGCAAGAGAAAACCACTGTAATTCAGCAAATGTGTAACTACTTGTGTTTTATAATTCTAGAGTTCTTCCCATAAACTTAGTAAAACCATGTTCATAGCTTGGCTACATATGAGAATTAAATAAGTTTACGAACTATATGTTTCAGAAATATACCTGGTCACCATCATTGATAGGGAACCCTTTGCAAAGAACATAGTAGAGCTCCTTCTTTGTTGTCCATTGCAAACTATCTTTTGACGTTTTGATTATGTCTTCATAATCACGTGGCAACTTTTCTTCCCAATATGTGTCTGAATCAGTTTGCATATCCATCTCCTCATCCCCTACCACTTCCTGCTCCACCTATACAACTTACACATTAGGTATTGATTGATTATTGCAAAAAAAACTATTCTCCAAATGTGATTTATTTGATACCACGAACAAGGTGACCCATATCGATTCTGTTACACTAAAAAAATATATAAATAAATAAACCAGTATTTGCGGTTTTACTCTATCCAGGGGCAGAAACGCGATGCCTTCAACTATCAATGGTTCCTCGGATAGAAATGTAATTTCAAGATCAAAATTTTTGTTGTCGCTAGTAAAATGATATAATTCTGCCATCAAACATCCATCGTCTCTTTTCTCTACTAAGTATGAGGTCCAAGATTTTGTCTCCTCAGCCAATCTGTAACAGAGGCCTAAATAGTTTGTGTTCTTCAATTGGAACACAAGGTTTACAGTGTATGTAGTATACTGTGACAAAAATTGTGGTCTGATATGTGTTTTGAATTCCATACATAATGGTTGATGGCCATTCACTGCAAATCTGCATGAAGATTCTATAAATCTGCATCAAATTGCAACAAATAATACATTACTATATATATATATAATCATGAAACAGTCTCAAAAACATGGAAACAAAAAGTAGAAGCAAATGTAACCTTGGTTTAGTTCGTCGATAATAATACTCAGATACAGTGCGAATAGGAATCAAACATTCTGCTGCAGATATTGTTTCACAATGTTCTCCATTCTTATTTAGCCAAAACCTCTATCCATTAAAAAAGATCATATGTTAATTCGGCTGATGTAGGATATGAGTACTTTTACAAGAGTAGGGTTGCATGGAATGTCATTTTATTATATAATTGTTGGAGAAATTTATACTTTACAAGCATTATTTGGTTTTGAAAATGCGAAAACCCTCAGATTAAGCTATAATATAATTTCATGAATCACAATTTATCATTCATAAACAAAAATATAAATCAGTGGTTTATACTTCATACAGACATAACTAATTAATTACCGTTCTACCCCGGTTAAGGAATATTCCTTTTGAAAGAAGAATCTTTAGCTCCTCAATGGATCTGTAGACAAGAGGAGGTATTGCAGTCTTAACAATCTCTTCATAGTTCATTGATTCTTCAAAAATCTCCTGAAATCGAAGAGCGATCTCAAGTTTTTCAACAACCTCACACATCTTTGGCCTTTCATCACGTGATTTTTGCAAACATCGATAGGCAATGTCTGAATATGTTTCCAATGAATTTGGATCAATCCGTTGCTTCAAATCTTGAAAGATAATCTCATCCAACTTCTTTTGTTTGTAGTTTTTTTTCCACAAGTGCACTAAACTTCGCAAATGACCTTTGTTATATTCAAAACATAGTCTCCCACACAATACTTCAAATAAGACCACACCGAAAGAGTATACATCTGATTCTTTTGTTAGAATGCTTGTGGCAAGATACATCGGATCTAAATACCCAAAGGTGCCTACAACATTGGAGACAAGAAAAGTGTGCTGCTGATTAGCAGGTCCAACTTTCGATAATCCCATGTCTGAAACTTTAGCATTCCAATTCTCATCAAGTAAAATATTGGAACTTTTTATATCACGATGGAGAACTCTTTGTTGTGTCCCTTTTGGATCATGAAGGTAGCTCAGTCCCATTGCAGCCCCAAGGCATATCTTTAGGCGTTGTTGCCATGTGAGAGTAGGTCTACTTAAGTGGTGATCGAGGCTTCCATGAGATGCATGCTCATACACAAGGATCTTCTCACCATCTTCATCACAGAATCCAAGGAGAGAGATGAGATTTTCATGTCTGTAACGAGAAAGCATTAAGACTTCTTTCCAAAACTCAGAGTCTCCTTGCCCATATCTACGATCAAGACGTTTAAAAGCCACCACATTTCTCCCCTCACAGTGAGAGCGTAGTACTCCTTTGTACACATTCCCAAATCCACCTTTCCCAATAACGTTGTTGTTATCAAAGTTGGTCGTGGCTAACTTTATCTCTTCCAGTTGGAATTTAAGATGTTGAAACTCTTCCATGAATGCCTCCATTTACAAACAAAAACTCTTGATTATAACTATAATCAGAATTGAACTAATAAGACTAAGAAGTCCTGTTAGTAACAAGATGATCTAATAGTGTTTTGAATCCACAACCCACTTACATAAAAAGACAAAAGCTAAAACTTCATCAAAACAATTGAGTTAAGAAACCTTACTGATGTTGAGAGAAGGATAATTGAGATAGAGTTTAAGGACTTTGTATTTGCTTATAAAAGATATGAAAAAAGAAAAAGAAAACCAAATTTCCCACACTTAAATTTTCAGAAGTTTCACTAAAGTCCAAATGTTTCTCAAGTGGACCCTTTTAGAATTTAGACCCTGATTAGCTTTTATTGTATTGTTAAGTTGTTATTACGTAAAACACAGAGATTCTGATTTATTTAGTGCTAAATATTGGACCTCGTAATGGGTTCTCTAAGATCCAAGGATCTTATATATTGATTTCGCGTCAATTTAATATATACAAGTAATAGTTGATACATTAATGATTAAAATATAATCAACAATTATGTAAGTTCTTAATATGCAATGATATAAATGATGATGTCTTAGCGATTAAGCACTAGACTCTACAGTCCACAGGAACTAGCTTTTTAGTTTGCTTTTGATTTTGGCACTTTCCAAATACCAATAATTGATGAATTGGACGTTAACGATAGCCCGCTTTATCGATAACACGTGCTGTATACATAATAGGCAATAGCTTTTCTGGTATAACGTTTTTTTTTTTGTTCTTTTTGGTGTCAATCCACATTATTTTCTTTTATTTTATATACCACTAAACAACCATTACATAAAGTTGTTACATTCACATCTTTCACTTTGTTCGGCTTTTACCTGTTCCACTTCATACTTATCAGAATCAGACCGCACATAACCCTAGCTTTGGATGCAGCAAAGCAAACTAAAGAGATTAACTATTCAAAATGCTTTACAACTATGTTTATTAATAATATAAAAATATATAGACCTTGTAAAGATATTCAACATATTGATTTTTATAAAATCCAAAAAAACGTCGGTGAGTCACGTATCTTGCCCCTACCCATTTTAATTCATATTAAAAAACTATCCAACTAAACCAAAACGTGTTTATACTTGTACCTAGTTCATTGAATCCGCTCATTTGAGTTCCACCGGTGAACATTTGTACTCCATTGAAAACAATAATATACATATATTATGGTAACATGGATTAAATTATTAAGTTTATGATGAGCAAGTTAATTAGCTATCACCTAATGGCTCACCTTGTAAGACATGGCTTCTCATAGGAGATCCGAGTTCTAATTATGTGGGTTTCAATCAAGGTGGCCAGAAGGGTGTAATGCAGCGGAGAATATCATTTATAAGAAAAATATGAATAAGTTGATTTACTAAATCTGGTGTGCATAAAATACATTATTTATCTTTATTATATTAAAAAGATTTCTAATATTCGTTATTTAATATTTAATAGCTATTGCAATAATCATCACATAAATGCAATAAGAATAAGTAGTCAACAATGACCCCCCACTGACACATCAACATCAAATTTATAAGTTGATAGCAATTGACATATCAACATCGGTTGCACTCCTTGTTACCCAAAATTCTTACCACACATGCGTAGACATGGCTACAAGTTGATAGCATATTATATTTGTTCCCATTTTTTGCAAGACAAAGCACTAGCTAGCAATCAATGAATGTGTAACTACTAGTTATCATTATCCGGGAGTCCTTAATTCCCTTTATACTTTGGTAGAACTGTGTTCACGGGCTCAACAACAACCATGCACACATGGAAAGTAAGCAATTAAAATGACTTGAAAATCATATCTGATCTACCTCTTCACAACTTTTGCGTGGAACTCTTTGCAAGGAATAGAGTAGAGTTCCTTTTTTGTTGTCATTGCCCACTATCTTTTGACCACTTAATTATCTCTTCATAATCAATTAAGAATTTTTGTTCCAAATAAGTGTAAATGTTATATGGTTAGCATATCAACCTCCTCATCCTCTTACATTTGATGCTTTACCATAAAACTTACACATTAGACTTTGATAGACTATGTAAGAGAACTCTTATTCTACATTACTAGCCTGGTATTTGTCTGCTTATTCCCTCCAATGCCTGAAATTCGATGCCTTCTACCGTCTATAGAAGTCGGCATCTTAACGTAATTTCAAGATCTACGTTTCTCCACTTGCTAGCAAACTTATGCAATTCAGACATCTTTTCTCTCATCTACGCAAAGTATTATGTTAAAGAAATTTTCTCCCAGCCAGTCGTACACAGTATTGTATTTACCCTGTAAGTGATATGTGGGGAAAAATTATGTTGTCATATGTGTTTGAGTTCTGAACAAAATGGAATTTTGGAAAATTGTGTCCATTAGGAGAGCTCAAGTTGGTTTGGCTTATTTTGCTTTTTGTTTTATGATGCATGCCAATATTTAATGTAAAGGGAAATCACGCATACATGTATGTGTTGGTTCCTAATTAAAGATCTATGAAAAAACAGTTTGTTAAATCATTTTTGGTGATCCGGTGCATTGCAATTGAAATATATAGTGCTTTGCGAGTGTAAAACAAGAATAAATTGAGAGTGAAAGTACGTTATTGACTGTTTACTTTACAATGAGGCGGTACAAGACTATATATAGATGCCAGATCCCTAGACAAAGGAAACCCTAGGGGCCCATGGGTTAGATAGGCTAAAACTAATAGATACGTTATTTACATTCTAACACTCCCCTTCAAGCTGGATCATAGATATTAATCTTGCCCATCTTGTTACAGATAGCAGAGACATAACAACAGGGGTGGAGCTAAGATTTATGAATAAGGGGGGCTGACAGGCTCACATCATCATAATAATATATTTAAAATATAGTGTTATACCTGGATAAAGTAATATGTCTAAAATTTTCAAAGAAAAAATCACCAAGAATTAAAAACTTGTCTCTAGTAACCACAATCTTCCAAAGTTTTCAACTAACTATTAGCATTTATAAGCATCGACTCATATTCATCCATTAACCTGCAAGTATTCAAATAATTAGTTAGAACACATATACATATGGTTCGCTTTAGAAAATTAGAATATATATAAACATAAGAAATAGTACCTTATGCACTTTAAGTTGTGCTCGTATTTATTTCATGGAATAGAAATCTTCTATAATCTCATCCGTAGGAAATGTATCAGCAATCTCTCTCTCAATGTTAACAAGCAAACAACTTTTAAGAAAATCATCATTCATGGTATTTCGAAGTCGTGTTTTCACAAGTTTCATTGCCGAAAATGTTGTTTCAGATGTCGCAGTAGAAACAGGTAGAGTCAATATAAGATGAATCAATCTATCAAACAAATGATAAGTACCCGACTTTCCTGTTTCATGTAGGCCTCTACACAACTCAGAAATTGTAGAAGAATTTTTCAGTTGTGGATGATTTTGCACATCTAGTTCATAATGTTGTAATTCAAGTTTCAACAAATTCCTTTCATGATCTGTAAAGTGTAGAGGATAATATGATGTTGCCAATTTACATATATCCTCAACATTTAAGGATTTTCTTAGATCTAACATAACACTGAGACGAAGAAGCTCTGTTGCATACTCATTAAATCTGGAGTTCAACTCTTGCAAATGACTATCAATAGCAGCAATAAATAGTTCAACCCGGTAGTGATGCTCTGTGGTTACATTGTCTTTGTTACGACGTTGGCGAACTACATATCTATATGTTTCATTCATGTCAAGGACAATAATGCAATTTTTGTCACAAAAAACGAACCACCAGATCCAAAAGAGATTGCCAGCATTCATCTCTAAACTTTTGAATCAATATTTTTGTTGTAGAAACCAAGGCCAGAACATTAACAATATCTAAAGATTTTTGTTGTAATGTTTGGCAAAGCTTGTCAGTTATCCCCATTATTTCTTTCATCATATGCATAACAATGACAAAATCGAATGATAATGCATGTGTAACTGCATATGTCGCATCACCTCTTTGAGAAGATGTAGAACCTTTTATATCAATTTCATTCAATACTACACAAGATGGACCAAACAATCTCATCAAACTGCATATTGATTTGAAATGAGAACTCCACCTAGTATCTCCAGGCCTTTGCAGTGCTCGTATTTGATTTGTGCATGTTCCACTCTCAAACTCTCCAACCTCGGTTAAATGAGAAATCTCAGCAATTTGAACATCATGCAATTGATCGTTACGTTTGGAAGAAGAAGATATGACATTAACTACAAAGTTTAAAGTCTTAAAAAAGTTATGTACCTCAGTCACATCTTTAGACGCTGCAACTAGAGCCCATTGCAGTTGATGGGCAAAACAATGTATATAATAAGCATGCATGCATTACTACAAGAAATTTGGGTGTTTACCCACACACGTTATGAGTGGGTAAATGCCTTATATGTGTTGGTAATTGTTTTTACCCACACATAAATTAAGTGTCGTTATGTGTTGGCTCATTTCTGTAGATAAAGATCGTTACCTACAAATTCGTTATGTGTGGGTATAGAACGAGCTATACCTACACATTAATGTGTGGATAAAACTAGTAAGTATGTGTGGATAAAAGTATTACAATTTGTTGTGATGGTTGATGACATGTCTAATGACATGGACAATGATGTGGGCTACATATGTGATGTGTCAAGTTACATGGCATCTTACCCACAAAGAGCGGGTGAAACGTGTCATAACATATGTGTGGGTAAAGATACTTTTATGTGTAGGTATTGATTTTTATATGTGTAGATAAAAAATATAGTTAATACAAATATTACTATTAATATTATAATGAAAATACAGTAGGTGGATGAACTAAGCTAATACACAAATTAATATTAATATTTAAAAGTAACACATAATTCCTTAGTAGAAACATTACATCATCCAACTTTAACCTACCCTATCAAAACATAAATATAACCTAATAATAATGTTGTTAAAACAATTTTAACAGTTGCTTCTACCATATCTTCATCAGCTTTTCTCAAGTCGAACTACCCACATATTTACTTGAACAACACCCTACAAATAGATTAAATCAGGTGTTTATAGGAGACTTGAACCATACACGGAGAGTAAGTGTTGTCGCTAGTTGGAGGATAAAATTGTTGGCCATCCTAGTAGATGGTTGAACTAACAATGGAAATTGGTACCTGAATATAATATTAAAAAAAAGAAAAAAAAAAACATTTTTATCAACAATACACTTCTAGGTGATGCTAAATCAGAAGTATATATATCAGTATGAATTAAATCTAAATGATACATTGATTCCCTAATGTGTACGAAACATAGAATTTAAAATATACAAGTGGTTTAGCAACAAACAAGAGCCAATCAAGATCTGCAATTTTTAACGAAAATCAAAAGAATACAAATATTCAATTACGAGATTTAAATGATGATATTATAAGAAGAAAGATAGGGAAAGAAAGAGTGGAAAACTAGAAGGTAAAAAATCGAACACATGTAGGCAAAAGAGCCGAAAGAATCGTGGAGCAGGGCTGAGGCACAGAGATTTTTGGTTTTATGGGTGTGGAATAGTGGAATTTAAAATTTTGGAAAATTCAAATTTGGTGGGGGCAATTATGAAATTCAAAAAAAGGCAGAGGCGAGATCCAAATTTAGTGGAAGCCAAAATTAAAGTTGAAATACAAAAGATCTTATAATCTAATTTATTTTAAAATTAATATGTAATTTTTTTTCTATTGATACACATAATACAATTTTATATGAGATGAGTGGATATCTAAATTTCTATATCATTTTGTAAAATAAGATAATTTTTGTTTACGTTATTTAACTAAAAATTTATGAATAAATATTATGCGTTAGTCAAACTAATAGTTACCTACATTTATTAAAAAATAAGTGTGGATAAAATCTTGTAGTAAAATTATAAAAACTTAATGCAAGAAGGATGTTCCATAGAGTTGATCTCCATTAAAATACTCTGTAATGTCTGTTGAGGACAATCTAAGGTTTACCAAAGATTGGTTGCTCAGGAACAGTTGGAAGTATAATGTTAATTTTGGAAGGACCATATTGACATATTCTGAAAAGAGGCAACTCTTGTTCAGAAGTGATAGTCAAAGTGGGAATATGAAAATGTTTCCATAGGCGAAAGTTATTAAATTTGTGTAAAATTATAAAAACTTAATGCAAGAAGGATGTTTCCATGGAGTTGATCTCCATTGAAATACTCTGTAACGTTTGTTGAGAAGTCTTTGTGACTTTGTGCATAATCATTACAAGAGAATCAATGCATATAAGTTTAAAATCTAACAATATTTCGGTAAATGGCATGAATTTTGAATTCTTGCATTTGCGGTATGGATTTGGGACTGTGAAATGAGAATCAATGGAATTATATTCAATCGATCTCTTTCACAAAGTAAAGATCATAGATAAACTTAGTATGCATACTTGGTGTATGGCATGACTAGTGTTTAGAAAACATAGTGTACATGCTTGAAGCATGTAACAACTATTGTTTTAATTCAAGTATAAAGTTTATAGTTTGAAACAATATGCAATGAATAATGTGTAATCAATAAGATGATAAATAAAAGGTGTTTTATTTATATTCATAAGTTCCGAGACCATATTGGATTCGATTATTCTTGTGTTTCGCTTTACATGTTTTGACTTCCAAAATAACTTGGTTGTTCTTCCTGAATGACTATTTTATGTAAACTATCCATAGTTGATCATATGTTGTAGGTAGATATGAATCAAGACTGTCATGAAGCTGGATTGTAGATGTCCAAGGTATTGGACATAGCAAGTGGTGCTACAACATTCATGAGTACTCATAAGTTCTGAGTATTGGATTCAACCCACGCTCACCGGAATCACTTCATGGATTTTATCACGAGTGATCATAAGACGATAATATATTATATTCTTCAAACCTAGAGATATGACTTGTTGCCTATGAGTTGGTTATAAATTGATTGCACGAAACCGTATTTGGTAACTCGGTGTTATAAAACGTGCCTTTGTGTATGATTCTACGAGTAGTAGAACAAGCCTATGAGTCGAAGTTTATCCATTCCTTTCACCCTTAAAGGGATAAAAACGATATCTATAGGCCCCTTGATGATTTAGTGATGACACCCCAAAGTGCTTGCTCATGCTAGAACTGATTTGATTTGTCAATTAGTCGGTCGTCATAAATCGGAAATCGGGAAACAACAAATGGATAGAGAGAATGATTTTAATCCATGTCATAGTCCATATGATATCTAGAATGGAGGAATATATGATCCCCTATCTAATGGATGCATCATTGATTTGTTCAGAGTTCAACGACAACAACTTTTAAGAGATACGATTGCTAGTCGGGTTTTGAACTCATACGCAAAAATAGTTTTAGACTTATCCAAGTGGGAGACTGTTGGATTAGTGTCTAAGTCCATAATTATATTTGGTATGTATTTCCGAGTGGTATGGTCCATTTGAGTTGCATGGCATCATGCATTTGGATAAACTAAAATGAGAGAAATAACACTTAAGGTTTATCAATATATTATAAGTTTTAATGTATTAATAAGAATATTTAATTAGTATTGATCAAGAATTAATATGGAATTAATTAGGTGATCAAAAGGAGACTAATTAGATATATGGGTTGATTGTGTAAATCATCCATACTTGTATAGTGGGCTAATGCTCCATGGATTATCAAGTTGGGCTAAAACCCATAGGATGCTCCATGGTGTTTTCTACCCATGGATCATGGAAATGAAAGGGCATGAAAATTAGGGTTTACACAGTGTAACCCTAATTGTGACACACTATATAAGCATCTTATTCTTCCCGAAAATTGGTCATTATGAAGGAATGGTGAGGGCTAGCCAATTTCATGAAGTGTCTCATTTCTGACAGAATGAGGATAAAAAAATGTAACATCCCGACACCCAGGCATAGTTTTTGAAAGCTTGATTTTCATTTTATTAAGGGAACTCGGCGAGTTAGAGGCCCCAACTCGTTATGTCAAACCTAGTCAGGCCGTGTGGTTTATGACTTCTACTCGATGAGTTGGAGGACCCCGACTCGACGAGTAAAGGTTGTGAATGGAAATTCTAATTTTTAGTGTTTGCACCCTATTTACCGGACCTTATTCCCTTTCTTCCAACCTCCTAACCACTTTTTGTCGACCAGAAGCAAACCTAATCGATATAAACCCTATTATTGAGTGTGTGAGAGGCTAAAGTGTGTTTTTGGTCCATTTGTTGAAGAAGCTCGAAGATTAAGAAGCTTGGAACGTGATGAAGCTTGTAGATCCAGTGTCTACATCGTCTTGGCTTGCATTTGAAGGTAAAAAGTCCTTACCTTGACCTTCCATTTGTTAGATCTCTTCTTAGGTGAGAATATGTGCATTTTGGTGCAAAATGGGGGTCACTTTCAGCTTGTCACAAGGGCATGGTTTCAAATCCGGTTTCCTCTACTTATAGAGATAAAGCCTCAAGCTTTATGAAGCTTTGGCTCTTCCTCGTGTCCAAAACCTTCTTCTAAGACTAGTTATGAGTTGTTTAGCTTCATGGAGCCATGCATGCACGTAAAGATAGCAACTTTACGTGATAATAACACCCTAGGAGCCTAGATCTACAGTTTGGATCTTTGGTATCACGTAAAAGCATCAGAATGAGAAATAGACTAAAGGAACTCCACGAGTTGCATGGTCAACTCATCGAGTTGGATGAAGATTGGCTGTTTTTTGCTTCTGCATGGACTCAGCAAGTCAGTAAGATGACTCGGCGAGTTAGTTAGGGTTTCCTGACATTTTAGACACTGCATGGACTCGATGAGTTTTCTGGAAACTTGGCAATTCGAATAGGGTTCTCACATTTACTTGAGTTTCAAAGGCACTCGATGAGTTAGTGAGCTATACTCGACGACTTTGGTCAACATGGACTGTTAACCTTGACTGTTGACTTGGACTTTGACCAAGAGTTCACCAGTTTGACTTCTGGGGGTATTTTAGTATTATAGAAATTTATGGAAGTGGATCATTGGTGGAGGAAGGTGATTGAGTTTGGAACTGTATTTAGGGAGTTTGACATTATCATCCCTAGATACTTGTGAGGTGAGTTTTCCTCACTATACTCAAGGGTCGAAGGCACCAACGTCTGTGGATTGTTAACATGGTTTATTTTTAATGTGATTTGTTAGATCGGTATCCTAGTAGATAGGATGTTTCTATGTGGTTATGATCAGTTAGATCGGTATCCTGGTAGATAGGATGTTGCCATGCTTAGTGATCTGTAGATCGGTTTGTCTTAATGTATACTGTATGTGATTATCTGATATATATGCACATTATTGATTTGGTGGTTATGGCTTATCTTCTTTGTGTGAGAGCCAACAGACTAGGGCATTCCAACCCGATGGTTGTTGGCCAAGAGTATTCCATCCCAAGGATGCTTGGACTCATAGTATGTGGACATCCTAACTCGATGGTTGTAGGTCGAGGGTATACCATCCAAAGGATGATTGGACCCATAGTGTGTTGGCATTCCAACCTGATGGTTGAGGGCCTAGGGCATTCTAACCCAATGGTTGATTGGGCCCGTAGTATGTTGTTATATTATATGTGTGTTATTTGTTGTGCAGGTATTTTAGGGGGAACTCACTAAGCTTCAGGCTTACAGTTTTGTATTTTGTTTTAGGTACTTCAAATGATCGCGGGAAGGCGAAGGCGTGATCATGCACTTCCTCACATTTTTATGATCTTGATTTCTGGGATACTCTAAATATGAAAGTAATTTTAAAACAAATTTTTAATAATTATTGGTTTTAAAATGAATCAAAAAGTTTTAAATTGGCATGATTTTTATGGATGTTACAAGTTGGTATTAGTGCCTTAGTTTGAGTGAAATGGAGGAACACTCTTGTGAATCCAGTCTCAAACTAAGGAAATGATTTTCAAAATGGTTTTCAAAGTATTAAAGGAGGATGCAGAGTGTATGATTAGCCGAAGCCAGTAAGTGGACCCCAAAATACCATGCAGTTATTCGATATTGTGATATGTCAGAACAACATGCTAGTAATAGGCTAGGCATCTTCAAGAATTGCATGATAGAATTGCCTGATTATATGATGCCTGATAGCCTATGATTTCTTTATAGGAAATTGACATCAATACTATAGTTGCTTAGTGTATGCATCATAGTTGTACATAATTAGGATTTTATAGCCTGAGAATGTAGGTTTGGCCTTATTTCCTGTTCTTGTTTGATGAAGGTATTACGGTAGGATCAGATATTTGAAAGTCAACAGGGTCCAACATTATGTATGACTAGCATACACTAGTAATGCAAGGTTGGTGGAAGTTTCATGGGTGAGTTGTGCGGGGTCAGTCAACCAGTTATGAGATACTTAGCCTTCCTCTAGGAGTGAGGATTAAGCGCTCGCCATGATTATGTATATCATTAGGGCATTGTGATGATACTTAAGACAAATATGGGTAGTTGTGGAAGGTAGTATGGGAATGTACTACTGAAAGCACAAGACCCATACACGTAGCAAGGAAGTCACAACCCCTAGGGTTTAGTTGGGAGTTGGTTCCCCGTTATTTATGCAGATTATCTAATATTTTCCTGGTGTATTTTTAGTATGGTGGTTACGAGGTGATTTGAGACCAAATCCAGGTCAGGATCAGGAGCTGGCAGCCAATATAGGCCAGCGTTGACAGAGGATCGTGTCACGGAGATCATCTACGAGGAGGTGGTCGAGATTGTCGGGTTTCAGATTCCATAAATGTTTGGGTCTATCAAGACCACCATGATGGAGTATTTTGATGACAGATACGCAACCATTGAAGAGACTGCGGCTACTGCAGCCTCTACAGCCGTGGCAGCTGTAGGTACGAGGATATGGCGAGCTTTCAAGTACCGGGACCTAGATAACACAAAGCCCCAACCCTTCAACGGGACTTAGGAACTGATCATATTCGTGAGGTGGCTATCTGACATGGAGGGATGTTTCATCACGTGCTCATGTCCTGCTGACCAGAAGGTCAAATGTGCCTTGAACTTGCTGATGTCCGGGGCAAAGGATTAGTGGAGGTTGATGATTGGGTCATATACTGATGATCAGAGAGTTACGGTTACTTCGAAGCCATTGAGGAAGATGTTCCGCGCTCGCTACATTCCATGGGTCCAGTGCAAGTGGCTATCACAGGAGTTTTTGGATCTGAGACAGGGTACAGAGACAGTGACAGAGATCACCCGCGTGTTCACTAAGAGGGCGATTTTTTTCCTGGAGTTTGCTTTTGATCAGGCTTAGATGACACGTTATTTGAGCACGCTCTAGACCGATATCCCTTAGTTGTTGCTAGCAGCATTGTAATACACTACTGGAGCTACAGGAGGCCGTTAGGCGACGTGAGCATGAGATCGAGTTACCGTTACGGGAGCAGAGGCAGGCCCTGGTGCAGTAACAGTCGGCGCCAATGCAGTCCAAGACCGCTAATTCTAGGTCTGGAGCTCAGCCCGACAGCACTTGCGGGAAGTGTCGGAAGGCTCATTCCGGGGTTTACCGATCTAGTAGTGTGCACCACAAGTAAGGAAAGTAGGGCCACATTTCTAGGGATTCTAGGCAATAGACTTCAGCTTCTGGGGTCAGACTTTGTTACAATTGTGTACAGGTGGGCCATATGAAGGCCTAGTGACCACTACTAGCCGCCAAGTCGATGCAGGCTCCTGCTCCTGCTACACCAAGGATTACTAATGGGAGTCAGGGAAGATCAGGGCCCCCGAGGGCTTAGGGACACGTCTTCCAACTTACAGTCGAGAAGGACAGGGCATCACCGGATGTGGGTGCTGGTACGTTTCTATCCTTTATCTCATTGATTATATTTCTTGATGCATATATGTGTTGTACCATGTTAGGTACATTCTTAGTAAACTACTTACCTACTTTGGTATTATTTTACTCGAGGACAAGTCAGTCCTTTGTCTCTCAGTCATTGAATAGGGAGTTCGGTTTTCTAATGGGAGAGCTAGAGTGTCCATTGCGAGTCTCTATATCCAACAAACACATGATTTTCGCTTCTTCGGTCCATCAGGGTTGCATGTTGGAGATCTTCGGGGTATCTTTCCTGATAGACTTGATTTTGATTCCCATGGGGGATGTGTGTGTGATTGTAGGTATGGACTGGCTTAGTTGCTTCGGTGCCATAATCAACTTTAAGGGTTAGTGGGTGGTAGTTAGAACCCCAAGTGGGGGAGAACTGGTTATCTATGGCAAGGGCACCAGGTTGGGTTCAGGGTTCTGCTCAGCCGCTAGGGCTCGACGATATATTCAACACGGATGTGTTGGTTATCTAGCGTAGGTGGTAGATACGCAGGTCAGGGATCAGACCTCAGTTTTAGAGGTTCCAGTAGTCAGGGATTTTGTTGACGTGTTCCCGGAGGAGTTTTCTGGAGTTCCTCCGGAGAGGAGGGTGGAGTTTAGGATTGACCTAGTGCCAGGTGTGGCCCTTATCACCAAGGCGTCGTACCGATTGGCACCACTAGAGATGCAGGAGCTGTCATAACACTTGCAGGAACTTCTAGGCAAGCAGTTTATTTGTCTGAGCAGCTCTCCATGAGGAGCCCCGATTCTCTTTGTCGGGAATCGTAACGACAAAAAATTTCAACAAAATTTAACTTTTCAAAAACAACCCATTTTAATCATGTTATTACAAAAAGGTTTTCAATACATTTATTATTAGAGTATTCCCATAACCATATCATAAATCACAAACACGAGGAGCGGTATGATCACGCCTTTGCCTTGCCACAGTCTCCTGAAGAACCTGAAAAACATTAAACCACAACTGTAAGCCCGAAAGCTTAGTGAGATACCCCCAAAATACCAACCAAATATACCATACACATAACATGCTATATCACAACAAATCGCAGAACAGCCATGCATATCGCGTCTACTATGCGACTGGTCCGCCGTGTCGGGCGTTCAGTCCACCTGGTCCACCCTCCGAGTCTAGTAATGTCTCTCGAGTCTGCAGTGTGGTTGGTCCACCCGCACCAGGCCTTCAACCCACCTGGTCCACTCTCTGAGTCTACAGTATGACTGGTCCGCCCGCATCGGGCCTTCAACCCACCTTGTCCACTCTCTGAGTCTACAGTATGACTGGTCCGCCCGCATCGGGCCTTCAACCCACCTGGTCCACTCTCTAAGTCTACAGTATGATTGGTCCGCCCGCATCGGGCCTTCAGTCAGCCTGGTCCACTCTCCGAGCCACGACACGTCTGGTCCGCCCTCGTGGGGCCTACAGCCTATCTGGACCTCTCGCTGGGCCTTCGGAATAACCGGTCCGCCCTGGGTATGTTGGCCTACAGCACAAAGCAGGTCCTGCCTCAACCCAACCCCATTCAAACAACCATGTGCACATAAACATACTGTCATATAACAATTCTCATTCAATCAAACCGATCTAGCAGATCACGTAACACAACATACTCTAAGCAGGATAGCGACCTAATCGGTCACTAGCATAGCATCTCCTTATATACCAGGATACCGACCTTAACCAGGTCTCTAATGAATACCATCCTAACTACCAGGATGCAAACATAGTAAAACAGCAACATAACAACAATACCCGGATTACAATCCGATAAAGGGTCGGCCTTGGTGCGTTAGACCCTGTTGATATCGTGAGGATAACTCACCTCGCAACTGCTGACTGGAAAGATAAGACCGAGATGCTCCGACCACTGACATGATCTCCACCACTGGCTAGAACCAACACTGAACTCGAAATAAAAGCCAAAAATTACCAAAATGCTCTTAAAAGTCATCTGGTCAACTCTTGGTCAAAGTCAAAGTCAAAGTCAAAGTCAACCTTCTGGCTGACTCTACTCGCCGAGTAAGCCCGCTGACTCGCCGAGTCAGCCCCCTAACTCGCTGAGTCCCCCAACATTGAAAAGGGCCCATTTCAACTCACTGAGTCATCCCTTGACTCACCGATTCTTAGCTTAACTAGGAAAGGCTAAGACCTCAAGACCAAACTCGCCGAGTCGAAGAACAGACTCGTCGAGTCCAAGGCTATCTTCAACCAACTCGCCGAGTTGTTCTTCCAACTCGTCGAGTTCTTGCCCACCTTCAAGCAACTCGCCGAGTACACCCTTGTGACTCGCCGATTACCACTAGCTCTTAACCCATACAGAAGCCTTCAAGGCCATGCAATCGATCCAAAACGTAGATCTATCCTTCTACAACCCTTCCATCACGTAAAGTGGCAAACTTTACATGAATATAAAGAGATCTAGGCATTTTACACTCTAGGGCTAGGGTTTGGGACAAGATGGATTCACCAAACACTCAATAACAGGGACTTTAATGCACTCTAGACCTTCTTCACTCCAGATCTGAGGTAGCAACCTCAGATCTAACCTTCAAACTCTAAATACCACAAGCTAAACTTCCCACACATCCCAAAAATGATGAATCTAGATGAATAGTATCCCAAAAACGAGATAATACCTCAAAAGGAAGCCTCAACAGCAAGGAAATCCTAATCTAAGCAAAGCCCCTTCCTCCAAGCCTCCTAACTCTCCAAGATCTTCCTCCAAATCTCTTCTCCAAGGCTCAAATGCACTCAAATCCTTCACAATCACGCTTATAGGGTTTTCTGGACTTCAAGGGAAGGTAAGGAGGCTGGGGAGAGGGTATAATGCCTTTATATAGGGATCATCCCCCAAAATTAGGGTTTTCTTCACTCAGCGCCTACTCGCCGAGTCCAGCCTGGGACTCGCCGAGTTGGCCACTTAACACGCGACCTGAGTCACGACCCTACTCACCGAGTCCACCCATAGACTCGCCGATTTGCCCTTCAAATTTACACTTTGAACCCCGAACTTGCACTCCTGGACTCGGGATGTTACAATTCCCCCCCCCCCCTTTCCCACTTAAAATAGGCTTCATCCTCGAAGCCTGCGGCAACACAACTCCAGAACTACTCTTGCAGTGCATCTCCTGGCATTAACCATACCGGATTCCTCAATTCACAGCCATCGAAACCCGAATCCCAACTTTCTCTTTTCTTGCAGTGTTCTGACCCCCGCTTCAAATTAGCCACCGACCTTATTCTCTGATAACCACACCTAACCACCGAGTACCACTCCCTGATACGTCGCTCGCTCCAAGTCACAACAATCATTTGACTCATGTGAGCTAGAAATAATCCCTGAACCACCAAAAACCCGGTCTGAATTCAACTTTACCCCCTCCATGCTGACAGGACGATACATCCCTTAATCTCATAGGAACTCTCATGAGTTCCCCTCCGCAATCTCATACCCATGCTGAACTGGATCTAGCACCTCGGGTTGGAAAACCCGATACACTGACAATACCTCCAAACATTCCCCAAGATGAATTACCACTACATACACAATTTCTTAACCAAAATCGAGCTGGGAATCAAAGACTCCATCTCTACATCCCTTATGAGCCTCTTGACTTTACACCCTCGGAATTTCCTTCCGTGACCTCGGTAGACATCTAAACCGAATTTGATTCCATATCACCGCCGCACACACAGTGCAATAACCACAATTGAAGCACTCTAATATAACTTCGCACTACCTTTTTCACTTCCGTGAACTTATACTCCCTCTCGGAGCTACATTCCTTTCCTTTTTCCTTACCAAGGAGATTCACTTGGCTGCCTGGACACTACCACCAGTGCCACGGTGCTCACCCAATACTACACCATATCCTTTTGGCATAACCGCTATCCCATGCACCACACGTACCCTGAATCCGCTTGCAGGGACTCTCGAGTCCTTACACTACCTCCACTAAACGTGATCAATACACGGGGCCAGACTGTATAACGCTAACATATCGCGACATACTCGATCCATTTCCTCGTACCAATCTAACGATACATGCAGAGTCTTCTGCATGACTGGACCGCCTTACCAGGTATTCAACCAAACTGGACCACTCTCAGAACCTTCAGCAGACCTGGACCGCCCTTCAGGGCCTTCAGTCTGGCTGGACCGTTCTCCGATCCTTCGGCCTGACTTGTACGCCGACCAGCCTTCAGTCTACCCGGACCACTAAACTAGCACTCCAACATTCTGAGTTACTCCTTCGGGAAACTCCACCCATTCATACTATTCTAGCCCCCTAGGGGTTCCGAAATCTACCTCCATCCCATATACTCAGTCCTGGCCCGATCCTAGGCCTTCCACAATCAATCGCTCTTGGTCTGTATCCCGCCCCGCATGCTTGCCACTTACTCATACCAGCCTACGCCTTTGTCTGACCGAAACACTGTTGAGTCCCACGCAGCTAACCCAACTCTCATGCTCACCGATCTTCCGGAGAATTCTCCAATTCTCCCCTACTTTAAAACACTGACTATCAACCACCGGTCGCCATCACCGACCTCCCTCAACAATCCTTCACGATACAAACACTTACATACGAACTGGTTTCCACTGACACAAGCCACCTTTGCAATCACATATCAACGCTGATCATCCCACGCACGAAAGAAACTCGATCCTCAGCTAACCACTCCTCAGAATGCAAATGCTACCCGATATCCAGACCAACACCAGATTCCCACGCACAAACCTCATGAATGATAACCAATGAAATTTCCAACACTAAACCCATAACCATACCATAACCCTCAAGGAACAATGAATACAATACCGAAAACCGCACAACGATACTAGCAAATGAACAATATTCCACATTAATCACAAGATAACCAGACATCAAGAAAGAAACATACCTGCAGCTGCATCCGGTACTGCCCTGACCTACTCCGCTGAAAGCTGGAAAGCACGACCCTGAGCCCTTGGGGGCTCCGCTCCACCCGTGATCCTCAATGTGGCTGATGCTGGTGTTGGATTAATGTCTAAGTCCATAACTATAATTGGTAAGACTTGACCCAACTCGGCATGGTCCATTTGGGTTGCATACCATCATGCGCTTGGATAGCCTATAATGAGAGAAATAAGACACTTATGGTTATTAATATATTATAAGTTCTAGTATATTAATAATAAGAATAATAAGATTATTTAATTAGTATTGATCAAGAATTAATCTAGGATTAATTAAGTGATCAAAAGAAGACTAATTAAATATATGGGTTGATTGTGTAAATCATCCATACTTATATAGTGGGCTAATGCTCCATGGATAATCAAGTTGGGCTAAAACCCATAGGATGGTCCATGGATGCTCCATGGTGTATTTGAACCCATGGATCCAAGGAAATGGAAAGCCATGGCAATTAAGGATTTACCCTAATTGTAACACTATATAATGATCTTATTCTTGACAAAAATCGGCCACTAGTATTATTCTAGAGAGGGCTAGCCGATTTCATGAAGTGTAGAACTCTCTCAAGTTATTCTAAGTGTTTTGATGATTGTGATTCCATTTGAGGCTTCCACACTATTGGGGCTAGGCACTCAAGCTTCACGAAGACTTTCTACATCAAAGAGGTATGTATTCTATCTTGTTACACTCATTGTTTTGTATGCTAGATTAGGATAATACCTTAGATATTCTTATTTGCATGTATAATAGAGAAAACATAGATCCAAGGTATTTAGGGTTGCATGTACACTTAGGAGTGTTAGAATGCTCAAAACCCAACAGTGGTATCAGAGCCTAGGCTTGTTTTCTTGTTATACTTGCAAATGGAGTTGAAAAATCGAGTTTTGATGCTGTCAGCCCAGCAGACTCGCCGAGTCCATGAAGGGACTCGACGAGTCCAAGGCAAAATGCATCCAACTCGCCGAGTTTTGTTCATGCACTCGACGAGTTGGACCCCAGACAGTATATTTTCGAGGTTTTTGGCTAGAAATGGACTAGGAACATTACCCTACGTTGTTTTTGAACTTATAAACTTGTTTTTTAATGTGGTAATGTTCATGCTAATCCATTTTCAAAGATAATTGTCAATAGATTCATGTTTTGTATTAGTTTAAGGTTTAGACTAATTACATGAGGAAGTTTGATATGAATTATCTTGTTCTTATGAGTTGCTTAGATTAATAGAAAAGTTAATTGAAATAGTTGTTTTCAATCCATTTTAATCTAAGAGTTGAGTATAAAATGTGTTTGTGTAACTTGTCCTCAAGTTACATGAAGAGTCACATTAAAGACTCATAAAACTCATAAAAGTTGGTAATGGTTACAAAAATGAAGAGTCTTGTGTCATTGAATTTTTTTTTTATGACTCCATAACTTGTCCTCAAGTTATGGAAATTCAAGAGTCACTTCATTAATAAATAAAGTGTAACCTTAATTAATTCCATAAGTTATAAAAATAAAGAAAAGTTAATTCTCTTATTAGTTTAAAGTCTTCCATAAGTTATGGAACTTGAAGAGTTTTTTGGATTAAAACTACTTTAAACACATAAGTTATGGAATTAATTAGTTTTGAATAGTTTCAAAACTTGCCCTCAAGTTTTGGAATTTGAAAAGTTTTCACTTATGAATACTTTAATTCCAAGTTAGCCCTTAGAATTCTAAAGAGTTAAAATTCAACACTTATACTATTTATAACATTAATGGTTAATTATTATATATATGTATAAGAACAAGTCGTTTTACCGTTAGTAGGCCTAATTCACGAAGCCGGTCTATAAGGTGGGTATAAGGTTGTTGCCTATAAAATGGCGACTTAATGGGTGTATACTCTCACCCACCGCTTGCTTGACTGGTGGAGGGTCGTTAGCCGAACGGGTAGGACAATGACTTTAAATTCTCCCTTCATTAAAAGTATTAATGATAAATACTAAAGTAACTAAAATCTTAATAATTCCCAATCTAGTTACTTTAGGAAAAATGTGAATTTGGTGCTAGTCCATGGAATTCACACTTTGTACCTTACCAAGTCGTTGGTGGAGCGTGTGTGGTTAACCGGCACACTAACTTTGACTAGTAAGGACCACGAAGGGTGACTTAATGTTTGTCATAGATCAATGGAGCGTGTGTGGTTAACCGGCACATTGATTAGGTGATAATATTAAGGGTACCAAGTGAATTGGTATGGTTATTCACACCTTGTTTTGTGATCCTCGGCATCCCAGTCACAAAATTTGAGAGGGCACACTCGAGATTGAAACATGCCATTGAAAAGTTCAATGAATCTCAAAAGATCTAGGAATTTCAAATCCAATTAAAACCTAATAAATTATTTCGTTTTTCATGGTGGAAATTGGCGAATCGTCATTCGCCTACCTTCAAATATTTTATAGCTTTGATTACGGCATCCTTCTTCCAAGTTATAAAATATTGTGTTGGGTCCTAGCCTTAATATTTCATATTGGGTGTTATATTAAGGACTTTAAATCAACTATCTTGAAGATCTCCCAAAACATGTATGGTTTAGACATTTATGATCTTCCCAAATCTCATGAAGATGATGTTCCTCAACATCATGCTTCACTTCCTCTATCTCCTCCAATTATTCTCCCTCACCCACAAGTTCTTGAAAAGTTTAAAGTCACTCGAGCCCTATTGGCAAGTAAAGGTCTTGGTGTGGTCACATTTTGGAGATGTAGTCACATATTGACAAGCCGGGAGAGTTGGGTGTCAAAGTCTTGAGAAAGTTGGTGGTTCAATCACTTTCTAAGTCACATAGTGAGTTCTTTTGGAACACCTATGAAAAAGACTATGACAAGACCCTTAATGATTTTATCTATTTGTTAAGATCAACTTCCTAAAAACTTGATGGACATTGACAATAGTGACACAGGAAATCCAGAAAAGCATTCTTTTCCCAATGGAAAGGGATCGGCCATAGTCAACTCGGTTGACCGAATGGTAAAGAGAAAAACTAAGTCTGTGATAGTCCCGTGTACCATTATCAAAGGGTCCATATGTTTATATTGCCAAAGAAAGGGGCATTGGTTGCAAAGCTGCCATAATTTACCTAAGGATGTTAAAGTCGATAAGTTTGACTCTACTTCAGGTAAAGTCCACTAACTAACTCTATTAAGTTTCTATTTGGAGATTCTTATTACATGATGTGACTGGGTCACATGGTGATGTTTTAAGAATCAAAGAAAAGGTAAAGAAACTTAAAGAAAGAATATGCTGAATCTGATCGCGTAGATGGATTTCTATCGCGTAGTTTGAAGACCGGATTCTTGAGTTACTTCTTAGGAGTTGTAATATATTGCTTGTGAATAGATAACAACAAGGTTTTCATGTGGATTGTAAGGATAAGTTTTTCCGCAAAGTTTTAAAATAAAAGAAAAAAAAGGGGTTTTAATTTTATTTATTTTAAAAAAAATATCCTTACAATGGCATCTGTGGAAAATTGTTGCTTATATGTTTCCAGTAATAGCAATATTGGAAAGTGGATTTGATTCTTTCATTTGTGGTAGTGTCTGAATTTACCAAATGAAGAAAGTTTTTCATCACCCAAGTTTCAATTGGATAGAAACTTGGAATCATACAAGTTGTATTGTATGATGAATGAGAATTTTCATCTTTGAGAATTAAGACTAATTCTTTGATCACATGTATATGTGAGTCAAGTAATGGACTAAGGGATCGATTACATAGTCTTGTGCACTGATTAAGTCCACCACAAAAGATTGATAAGACTATTCGTCATAGTTTACTGAAGCTCAGTAAATAGGATTATACTTACAAGCTTAAGTATAACTCTGAGACATTGGAAAAAGGTTCCAATGTATTGCAGAGCGAATAAGAAGAATCAAATTAGGCAGAAGGATAAAAGTTTCTCAAATCTAAAAAGATGGGAGAGTACTTTAGTATCAGTTTTTTGATCATCTTAATGATTTAGAAACCATATCACAAATTCATACTCTAAGGACATCTTAGTGCATTGTTATGGCTAAGAAGAGAGGTCATGAATTGTTGAATTGGTTAAGATCAAGGAGATGAGTCATACTTCGTTCCAAAACAATTCTTAGATTCATACTCCAAGACTGTAACATTGAGTGACATAAAGTAAGGTTTAAAACACTTATCAAATGTAGTGTGAAATGTTTCTACTCTTGTACATTTGAGATTGGTAAGTTGTGATGTCTTGAATGAGACAAAGACCAACTAAGACCAATTGTGTGAAGTGTTAGTCTTGATAAGAATCCGCACTATCTCTTGAATATTTTTTTTGTCAAGGAATGGTTCTTGACTAGGAAAACTTATATGGCAAGGGGACAGTGGGAGCCTTAAAGATCCTGAAAGAGTTTCAAGATTTAATCAAGAGTAAAACCTGTAATTTATCACTAGCACACGACTTAAGGTTTGCAACCTATCATGTTGACATAATTCTTATTTCTGTACCTACTTCAAATAAGTTGGATTTGCATGTGAGTTATCAGAGTTCAACTTGGAAGCATTGGTGGGCCTTGAGCTACCAAGGTGACAAGAAAGTAAGATTGAATAAGTTTAATCCATGTAAGGCTGAATTTGTCACTAACCTTACCTTGTGATTATGGTTTTGACAAATTTGCATGGATAGGAACTCATACACTATAAAATCTAAGTGTCATAAGGTTTCTCTCCAATTCATGAAAATGATGGTGAGGAAACGCTTTCACTAAGTAGATTTTACGTAGATAGCAATTGTGTTATTTGCATTTTCAAAAGTCGTTAGTGGAGCGCGTGTGGTTAACCGGCACACTAACATGGACTTGTGTGTAACGCCCCAATTTTTACGTCCGAAAATTTCATTTTTAAGGTATTACTTTAGAAAACATTAATAAATAAAAACATTGTTTGTTCACACCATAACACATCGCAGCCATGTTCTAAAAAGTCAAGCCATACATCCCATCAACATATCAGAGTACAATCCCAGTAAATCTCATAAATGCGGAAACCGAAGAGTGTGTGTATGACGTGCCGCTACCGCGCCGGCTCCTTCCCCTTCGATGCAGAGGTACCTGAAAACAAAACTGTAAACGTAAGCACAAATCTTAGTGAGTTCCCCCAACGTACCGCATACCATACAAACACATAACATACGTACTGCCAGGCTATTCTGGGGTGCCTGACTACCCGGTACGGCCATTCTGGGGTGCCGACCTACCCATACGGCCATTCTGGGGTGCCGTCTTACCCGTGTCAAGCCATTCTGGGGTGCTGACTACCCATGTCAAGCCATTCTGGGGTGCTGACTACCCATCGGTCCTAACAACCGATCCTCGGGGACTATTTCACCCCCTACTACTACGATCACATATAACATAACAAGCCAGCATGCATACATATCATCACATACTGTCAGACGTATCTGGGGTGTCTGACTACCCTTCGGTCCTAACAACCAAACTCTACTACTATCACATACAACATATCATGCTAGCATATAACATGTCAGGTAATAGCAAACTTAGATGATATCACAAAGACAATCATCTATCATACATCTCCTACTGGTGGGTCGGCATTGTGGCCTTAGACCCACTACTACTGGAAGGTAACTCACCTCAAAGTAGCTGCTGAACTGATCGGGAACTAACTGACTGCTGCTGCTCCGGGAGTCCTCCGGCTGCAATTCCCACGTCATACTCAATCAAACACTGCTAACTGACCTTCAGGTAAAATGACCATTTTGCCCCCGGTCTAGCTCTAAGCCAAAGCTAGAGTCAACTTTCAGTTGACCCGACTCGCCGAGTGGATCACCACTCGCCGAGTCCCTAGCAAACCAATGTCCTGGGTCCCTGGTTCTACTCGTCGAGTCGGGCTATGACTCGACGAGTTCACCTTCTAACCGTCATTCAACTCCTTCATCCTACTCGCCGAGTTGTATGAACAACTCGTCGAGTTCATCTTCATCCGATGAACACTTTATGCTAAGACTCGCCGAGTTGTATGAACAACTCGCCGAGTCTGTTCTTGATCTATGAAGATTGCCTTGGACTCGCCGAGTCAGGGCATTGACTCACCGAGTCCTAACATGGGTGAGTTCGGCTCCCAACTCACCGAGTCACCCCCTGTGACTCATGGCTCAACTCGACACATGATGAAGGGACCAAATCGGTGACTCGCGACCAGACTCGCCGAGTCACCTATGCGACTCGCCGAGTCGTCGCCATGCAC
The DNA here is from genome assembly GCF_052625555.1 of Lactuca saligna. Taxonomy (NCBI): domain Eukaryota; kingdom Viridiplantae; phylum Streptophyta; class Magnoliopsida; order Asterales; family Asteraceae; genus Lactuca; species Lactuca saligna. The sequence continues at coordinate 122,091,105 of NC_136422.1, forward strand.
TCCTTAAATATACCGATTTGCTCGATTCCAGTCCATGCCATTCATAGATCTGGACTTCTAGGACACGAATCACACGTAAAGTTTCCAACTTTACGTGTGGATATTCACCAATATGGATTATAGGGCTCAAAATGTCTCAAAAGGGTAGATCTAGGGCTAACAAGCCTCATGGGGCCAAAAAGCTAACAGATCTGAGCTCCTGGAGCTCAATCTTGCATAGATCCAAAGGCCAAACGCCTTATTACGACATATAATGCACATACAAACTTGGGGAATTGACCAAGAAGGACCCAAATGAAGTTTTAAGCATAGAATCAAGGGGAAAACGGGTTATACCTCAAAGGAAATGTTGAAATGACACAAAGATGGCTGATCTCCTTCTCCTCTTCTTGATCTACTCCTCTTACTCCTCAAAACCTTCAAGAACACACCAAGAACACCTCAAACTCTCAAGGAAACAAGGGAAAACGATGTAGGGGGAGTTCTGGGGGTGAATGGGGACGAGTTGGGGCGGAATGAGAGTTTAAATAGGGTGCAAACCCTTGAAACTTAGGGTTTCATCCAGCAACGGTGACTCGCCGAGTCCAGGATGTGGACTCGCCGATTCGCCTACTTAAAACGTGTCCTGAGTCTCGTCCCTACTCGGCGAGTCGGACCCTATGACTCGCCGAGTCCAAGGCTAAATTAGGGCAATGCTCAAATAAAATTCACATACCGGAAACCAGGTGCTACATTGTGAGAAATGGAAAATGCCTAAGCAATTGAGACTATGATTACGGCATCCCTTTTCATAGTTCTGAAAATTGTTTAGACACACATGTGAGCTATCTAAGAAAGGATGTATGAATCTAAATTTCAGAAGTCCAGCAGATTTCTGAAAATATGTCAGAGCTAGTGGGAGCATAAGTGTTATGTTGATAATCATCATGTTAGTGGGAGCATGATCACTATGTTTAGTGTTGCAAGTTAGCAATGTTAATTATAGAAAACAAAGTTTCAATTCGTGAAGTTGCAGGGGTTGAAAACTTGTTTTGCTATAATTAAGGGAGAGGAAATTATACTTCATTTCAATTCTAAAGCATAGATTGAGATTTTAATCATCTTTAGTCAAGAATATATATGAATTTTGTGTTGGAATGGTTCAACTTGAAGAAATTCTATATATATTGCATTTTCAAAATTTGATTATGATTACGGCATCCCTCTTCATAGTTAAATTTTGAAAACATGGCAAATAAAAAAAATATATTGTAGCAAAAGACTGGTCTAGTATCATGTCTTTATGTCAAACATCATGAATCGTGTCCCATATGCTTCGGATATAGGATCGATTTCATGTGCTATAATATTCATCCTTTCTAAAATTTTCCAAATGCCTGGGCATTAAGAAGGGAAAGAGTCTAGAACTGGATATGAATAAAGTGATTAAGCAATTGTCGAGGACAATCTGAGGTTTGCCAAAGATTGGCTGCTCAGGGACATTTGGAAGCCTAGTGTTAATTTTGGTAGGACCATATTGACATTTTCTGAAAAGAGGTAACTCTTGTTCGGAAGTGATAGTCAAATGGGACTATGGAAATGTCTCCATAGGTGGAAGTTATTCAATCTATGTAAGATTAGAAAACCTTAATGCAAGAAGGATGTTCAAAGCAATGTACTTTGAATATGAGACTTCCGTTCCATAGAAGTTGACCTTCTTTGGAATACTTTGTAATGACTAGTGACAAGGTTTTGGTGACTTTGTGAATAATCATTACAAGAGAAACAATGCATATAAGTTTAAAGTCTGACAGTTTTTTTTTGGTAAATGATAGGAATCGGGGATTCTCACATTTACAATAAGGATTTGGGATTGTGAAATGAGTATCATTGGAATCATGTTCAATTGATCTACATCACAATGTAAGGATCATAGACAAACATAGTGTGCATACTTGGGGTATGGCATAACTATTGTTTAGAAAAACAAAGTGTACATGCTAGGAGCATGGGACGATTGTTGTTTTTATTCAAGTCTTAAGTTGATTATTTGAAACATTGAATAATGTATAATCAATATGGTGATAAATAAAAGGTGGTTTTATTTATATTCAAAAGGGTTCTGAGACCATATTGGATTCGATTATTATTGTGTTTCACTTTGCATGTTTTGACTTCCAAAATTGCTAGGTTATTCTTTTCGAATGACTAAGTTATTTAAACACTCCACAGTCGTTCATATGTTGGAAGTAGGTATGAATCAAGACTGTCATGAATCAGGTTTGTAGATGGCTAAATGGGTTTAGTCATGGCAATGGTTGCTACAACATTCATGAGTGCTCATAAGTTATGAGTATTGGAATAAACCCACGCTCACTTGTATCACTTCATGGAATTTATCTCGAGTGATCGTGAGACGGTAATATCATATAAATCTTCAAACCTAGAGATATGAGTTGTTACCTATGAGTTGGTTGTGCATTGATTTCACGTAAACGCATCAGTAACTTGATGTTATAAAACGTGCCTTTGTGTACAATTCAACAAGTAGTAGAACAAGCATATGAGTTGAAGTTTATCTGTTCCTTCTAGAAATAGAAGCGATATCTGGGCCCCTCGATGATTTTGTTGTGACCTATGTACCGGCCGGTCAGAACTGAATTGATGTGTTCGATTAAGTTCTTTGTCAAACGAATCGAAAATCGGGAAACAAACTGCTGGACAATAAGCGCGACGTTGTTCCATGTATTTGTCCGACTGATATCATGAGAACAGAGGATTATATGATCCCTTATCTAATGGACAAGTCATTGACAAGGTCAGAGTTCATCTACAAGGTCAGAGTTCGACAGAAGCTTTTGAGAGCTACGATTGCCAGTTGGTTCCTGAAGTCATACGCAATAATAGTTTTAGACTTATCCAAGTGGGAGACTGTTGGATTAATGTCTAAGTCCATAACTATAATTGGTAAGACTTGACCCGACCCGGCATGGTCCATTTGGGTTGCATACCATCATGCGCTTGGAAAGACTATAATGAGAGAAATAAGACACTTATGGTTATTAATATATTATAAGTTCTAGTATATTAATAATAAGAATAATAAGATTATTTAATTAGTATTGATCAAGAATTAATCTAGGATTAATTAAGTGATCAAAAGAAGACTAATTAAATATATGGGTTGATTGTGTAAATCATCCATACTTATATAGTGGGCTAATGCTCCATGGATAATCAAGTTGGGCTAAAACCCATAGGATGGTCCATGGATGCTCCATGGTGTATTTGAACCCATGGATCCAAGGAAATGGAAAGCCATGGCAATTAAGGATTTACCCTAATTGTAACACTATATAATGATCTTATTCTTGACAAAAATCGGCCACTAGTATTATTATAGAGAGGGCTAGCCGATTTCATGAAGTGTAGAACTCTCTCAAGTTATTCTAAGTGTTTTGATGATTGTGATTCCATTTGAGGCTTCCACACTATTGGGGCTAGGCACTCAAGCTTCATGAAGACTTTCTACATCAAAGAGGTATGTATTCTATCTTGTTACACTCATTGTTTTGTATGCTAGATTAGGATAATACCTTGGATATTCTTATTTGCATGTATAATAGAGAAAACATAGATCCAAGGTATTTAGGGTTGCATGTACACTTAGGAGTGTTAGAATGCTCAAAACCCAACAGCTGGAGCCTGCACCGGTCCCGCAACAAGCTGTGGATAGTTGACCCTCAAGTGCCCAACCTGATGACAATGATAACAGATCCTCAAATCCCGACCTGGGACTGCCTGCCGACAATCCCTCACGTAGTGCCCCTCCTTTCCGCACTTGCGACATGCACCACCGGACCGACAAACTCTGGTGTGAACCTTCCCACACTTCCCACAAGTATGGCTGCTCTAATGTCCCAATCTAGAATCGATGGTCTTAGACCGTTTCGGTGCCGGCTGCGACTACACCGGAGCCTGCCTCTACTCTCACAACTGCAACTCAATCTCCAACTCACGCCGCTTGGCGGCCTCCTGCAACTCTAACAAGGTCTTGCACCTCTGCGCAGACACGAACTGTCTGATATCCCTCTTGAGCATACACAGATATCGGGACATCTGAGCCTGCTCCGAAGCAAACTCGGGGCAAAAAATCGCCCTCTCAGTGAACATCCTGGTGATCTCTGTCACCGACTCCGAATCCTACTTCAGCTCAAGAAACTCCTGAGCCAATCTCTCCCTCTCAACTCGCGGAACATAATGGGTGCTGATCATATCTCGAAACTGATCCCATGAAACCGCAGCCCTCTGTGCATCCGAATATGACCCCGTGCTCAATCTCCACCAATCCTTCTCCCCAAGCCTCAACAGGTTCAGAGCACACTTCACCCTCTGATCAGCAGGGCATGAACACGTGAAGAAACACCCTTCCACGTCTGACAACCATCTCATAGCAACAATCGGGTCCTGAACTCCATCAAAGTAGGGGCTTCGTATTATCGAAGTCCCGATACTGGAAACCTCTACCAGCTCCTCCCCCTGCCGTTGCTACAGCCGCTGTAGCCGCCGCGGCAGCCATCTCTGTGAGAGTCGCATAACACTCATCAAAATACTCAACCATGGCGGTCTTGATCGACCCAAACAGTTCCGATAACTCGGCCCGAAACAACACAACAACCTCATCATTCAGGATCTCATGAACCCTAGCATCCAACTCTCATGTGCTCATCTGACCAATAACCTCGGGCGGTACTAACCCGCCCTGACCTCCCTCTCCTGCTCCCGATCCTGACCCGGATCTACTCCCAGCATGCCTCGTAACCACCATACTGAAAAACATCACCAAATCTCAGATACTTCCCACTAACCCGGGAACCAACTCCCAACTCAACCCTAGAGGTCATGGTTTCCCTGATACGCGTATGGGTCCAGTGCTTTCAGTAGTACGAGCCCATACTACGTTCCACACCTACCTATATTTGCATGAAGTACTACCACAACACCATAGTGACAAATATACATAGCAAGCGCTCCATCCTCACTCCTAGAGGAACACTGGAAATCTCGTACAGAAGGAAACCCTAGGCTAGCAGGCATCATAAAACAGGCAACATTATCATGAAATCCTGAAGATCCCTAGCCTAGTACTAGCAAGCTGTTCTATCAAAGCTCGAAAACAAATATCATGCATGGTATTTTGGGGTTACTTACTGGCTCCGGCTGATCGTACCTCCACGTCCTCCTTTTACTTAATTTGAAAACCATTTTAAATTCTCTTTTAAAAACTCTCCCTGATTTGAGACTGGATTCACACGAATGTTCCTCCAATTCACTCAAACCAAGGCTCTTATACGACTTGTAACGACCAAAAATTTCAACAAAATTTAACTTTTCAAAAACAACCCATTTTAATCATGTTATTACAAAAAGGTTTTCAATACATTTATTATCAGATTATTCCCAGAAACATATCATAAATCACAAACACGAGGAGCGGTACAATCAGGCCTTTGCCTTGCCACAGTCTCCTAAAGAACCTGAAAAACATTAAACCACAACTGTAAGCCCGAAAGCTTAGTGAGACACCCCCAAAATACCAACCACATATACCATACACATAACATGCTATATCACAACAAATCGCAGAACAACCATGCATATCGGGTCTACTGTGTGACTGGTCCGCCGTGTCAGGCCTTCAGTCCAACTGGTCCACCCACCGAGTCTAGTCATGTCCCTCGAGTCTGCAGTGTGGTTGGTCCACCCGCACAGGGCCTTCAACCCACCTGGTCCACTCTCTGAGTCTACAGTATGACTGGTCCGCCCGTATCGGGCCTTCAACCGACCTGGTCCACTCTATGAGTCTAGAATATGACTGGTCTGCCCGCATCGGGCCTTCAGTCGGCCTGGTCCACTCTCCGAGCCTCAGCACATCTGGTCCGCCCTCGTGGGGCCTACAACCTATTCGAACCGCTCCCTGTGCCTTCGGAATAACCGATTCACCCTGGGTATGTTGGCCTACAGCACAAAGCAGGTCCCGCCTCAACCCAACCCCAGTCAAACAACCATGTGCACATAAACATACAGTCATATAACAATTCTCATTCAATCAAACCGATCTAGCAGATCACGTAACACAACATACTCTAAGCAGGATACCGACCTAACCGGTCACTAGCATAGCATCTCCCTATATACCAAGATACCGACCTTAACCAGGTATCTAACGAATACCATCCTAACTACCAGGATGCAAACATAGTAAAAAAGCAACATAACAATACCCGGATTACAATCCGATAAAGGGTTGGCCTTGGTGCCTTAGACCCTGTTGATATAGTGAGGATAACTCACCTCACAACCGCTGACTGGAAAGATAAGACCGAGATGCTCCGACCACTGACACGATCTCCACCACTGGCTAGCATCAACACTAAACTCAAAAAAAGCCAACAATTACCAAAATGCCCTTAAAAGTCATCTTGTCAACTCTTGGTCAAAGTCAAAGTCAAAGTCAACCTTCTGGTTGACTCTACTCGCCGAGTCCCCCAACACTGTAAAGGACCCATTTCAACTCATTGAGTCATCCCTTGACTCACCGATTCTTAGCTTAACCAGGAAAGGCTAAAACCTCAAGACCAGACTCGCCGAGTCCAAGGCTATCTTCAACCAACTTGCCGAGTTGTTCTTCCAACTCGTCGAGTTCCTACCCTCCTTCAAGAAACTCCCCGAGTACACCCTTATGACTCACCGATTACCACTAGCTCTTAACCCATACAGAAGCCTTCCAGGCCATGCAATCGATCCAAAACGTAGATCTATCCTGCTACAACCCTTACATCACGTAAATTGGAAAACTTTACGTGAATATAAAGAGATCTAGGCATTTTACACTCTAGGGATAGGGTTTGGGACAAGATGGCTTCACCAAACACTCAATAACAGGGACTTTATTGCACTCTAGACCATCTCCATTCCATATCTAAGGTAGCCACCTCAGATCTAACCTTCAAACTCTAAATACCACAAGCTAAACTTCCCACACATCCCAAAAATGATGAATCTAGATGAATAGCAGCCCAAAAATGAGATAATACCTCAAAAGGAAGCCTCAACAACAAGGAAATCCGAATCTAAGCAAAGCCCCTTGCTTCAAGCCTCCTAACTCTCCAAGATCTTCCTCCAAATCTCTTCTCCAAGGCTCAAATGCACTCAAATCCTTCACAATCACGCTTCTAGGGTTTTTTGGACTTCAAGGGAAGGTAAGGAGGCTGGGGAGAGGGTATAATGTCCTTTATATAGGGCTCATCCCCTGAAATTAGGGTTTTCTTCACTCAGCGCCTACTCGCCGAGTCCACCCTGGCACTCGCCGAGTTGGCCACTTAACACGCGACCTGGTCGCGACCCTACTCGCTGAGTCCACCCATGGACTCGCCTAGTTTCCCTTCAAATTTACACTTTGAACCCCGAAATTGCACTCCTGGACTCAGGATGTTACAGGAATAAAGATGGTTCACATCGGATGGGCATTGACTACTAGGAGTTGAACAATTTGATAGTGAAGAACCGTTATCCACTTCTAAGGATAGAAGATATTTTCGATTATTTGTAGGGAGCATCTTGGTTCTCCAAGATAGACCTAAGGTCCGAGAACCATTAGGTTAGAATTAGGGAGGAGGACATGAAGAAGACCGTGTTCCAAACTTGTTACGGACATTATGAGTTAGTGGTGATGCCGTTTGGGCTCACCAACGCACCGACAATGTTTAAGGACCTGATGAATCGGGTCATTATACCGATGTTCAATCGCTCAGTAATCGTGTTCATAGATGATATCTTAGTGTACTCCAAAACCAGTGAGCAGTAGGAGGAGCATCTGCGGTAGCTATTAGGAGTCTTGAGGCAAGAACGACTATATACCAAGTTCTCAAAATGTGAGTTTTGTTTACGAGAGGTTCAGTTGCTTGGACATCTCATTAACTAGGAGGGGATTTTGGTCGATCTGGCCAAGATCAAGGCGGTTATGTAGTGGGAAGTTCTGAAATCTCCCTCGGATATCAGGAGCTTCTTGGGATTGGTTGGGTACTACCAGAGATTCATATAAGATTTCTCCAAGATTGCAGTACCCTTCACTCGTCTGAAAAGGAAGGGGTGGATTTCCAGTGGGGCCATGAGCAGCATAGGGTATTTAAGACCCTCAGACAACGACTGTTCGAGGCCCCAATCTTGACTCTCCCGAAGGGAGTTGAGGATTTTGTATTGTTCTATGATGCATCCATCACAGGACTGGGAGCGGTCCTCATGCACAGGGATGGGTTATAGCATATGCATCGTGACAATTAAAGCCGCATGAGACGAGATACCCCACACACAATTTGGAGCTGGGAGTGGTGGTATTCGCTCTTAAGATTTTGAGGCATTATCTTTATGGGGTCCGCTGTACCATTTACACAAACCACAAGAGTCTGATACACATCATGGATCAGCCGAACCTGAACATGAGACAGCGCAGGTGGCTCGAGGTAGTCAATGATTATAACTGTGATATCCTTTACCATTTGGCTAAAGCGAACGTGGTTGTGGACGCTCTAAGTTGCATGTCAGGTGGATCTTCTACTCCAACGACGTGTCTAAGGATATTAGTAGATTCTCCACTTGTGAGCTTGATCAAGGAAGCTCAGGATGAGGGTATGTAACAGGAGAATTGGAAGCTTGAGAGGATTAGGGGTGAGAACACCCAGTTTGTGTAGGATAGCCAGGGATTTTTGACCCGTTGCGGTCAGGTCTAGGTTCCGATTTCTGATGGAGTCAGATAGATTGTCCTAGAGGAGTCTCATAAGTCTCGCTTCTCTATTCACCCGGGGGCCATCAAGATGTACCGGGATTTGCGATTGATTTACTGGTGGCCATGGATGAAGAGGGAGATTGCATGGTACGTCGAGAGGCACTTGACCTGCTGGATGGTCAAGGCTAAGCATCAGATGTTGCATGGTCAAATACAGTCTCTAGAGATTCCCATGTGGAAATGGGAGCAGATCATGATGTATTTCATCACCAAGCTATGGAGGATGGATAAGGGTTTCGGTGCAATTTGGGTCATCGTGGATTGATTTACCAAGAGCGCCCATTTTCTAGTGATACGGGAGAGTTCATCGGCCGAGAAGTTGGCCGACTTGTATATTCGCGAGATCATTGCTCGCGATGGGGTACTGGTCTTTATTGTCGCAGACCGTGATGTTTGGTTCACCTCCCATTTATGGAAAAAGTTCCATGAGGAACTAGGGACGTGACTGCACTTCAGTACAACCTATCATCCACAGACAGACGGCCAGAGTGAGCGAACCATACAGACTCTCAACGATATGCTAAGAGCCTGCGTTATTGACTTCGGTGGGAGTTAGGACTCCTACCTACCTCTTGTAGATTTCTCTTACAACAACAACAACTTTCACTCCAGTAGTGGTGATCCACCACATCAGCTGTTGTATGGACAGAAATGTCACATCCCAATCAGTTGGGGTGAGATTGGTCACAAGGTGATGGGACGGATAGAGGTAGTTTTGCAGACTACCAAGAGGATTCATTAGATCAGATAATGACTACAGACCGCTCAGAGTCGGTAGAAGAGTTACGCCGATAGGCGCCGATCTGAGTTAGAGTACCAGGTTGGTGACATGGTAGTTGTTTGCCACAACAGACTTCGAGGACGAAGTCTAGTTCAAGTGGAGCAAAGTTATAACATCCCGACTCCCATGTATAATTATAGAAAGCTTTATATTCATTTTATTGAGGGAACTTGACAAGTTGGAGGCCCCCAACTCATCGTATCGAACCTAGTCAGCCCGCGTGGTTTATCACTTCTACTCGACGAGTTGGAGGACCCCGACTTGACGAGTAGAGGCTATAAATGAAAACCATAATTTTTATGGTTTGCACCCTGTTTATAGTAACTTAAGCCCTTTCCTCCAGCATCTTTAACACTTTTTGACGGCCAAAAGCAACTCTAATTGATCTAAAACCTATTCTTGATTGTGTTAGAGGCTAAAGTGTGTTTTTGGTGCATTGATGAAGAAGCTTGAAGATTAAGAAGCTTGGAATGAGAAGAAGCTTGTAGATCTAGTGTCTACATCGTCTTTGCTTGCATTTGAAGGTAAAAAGTCCTTAGTTTGACCTTCCATTTGTTAGATCTCTTCTTAGGTGAGAATATGGGCATTTTGGTGCAAAGTGGCGGTAACTTTCGGATTTGAACTTGTCATAAGGGCATGGTTCAGATCTGGACTCCTCTAGGCCCTTATGGACATAAAGCATCAAACTTTATGAAGCTTTGGCCCTTCCTCATGTCCAAAATCTTCTTCTAAGGATAGTTATCAATGATTTAGCTTCATGCATCCTTGCATATACGTAAAGTTAGCAACATTATGTGATAACAACACCCTAGGATCCTAGATCTACAGTTTGGAGCTTTGGTTTCACATAAAAGCATCTGAATGCAAAATGGACTGAAGGAACTCGACGAGTTGCATGGTCAAGTTGACGAGTCGTATGAAGATTGGTTGTTTTTGGTTTCTGCATGGACTCAGCGAGTTAATAAGATGACTCGACGAGTTAGTTAGTGTTTTCCCGACATTTTGGACACTACATGGACTCGACGACTTGTCTGGAAACTCGGCGAGTCGACTAGGGTTCTCATCGTTTCTTGAGTTCTGAAGGAACTCGACGAGTGAGTGAGATACACTCGAGGAGTTGGGTCAACATGGACTATTGACCTTGACCGTTGACTTTGACATTGACCAAGGGTTGACCACTTTGACTTCTCGGGGTATTTTAGTAATTTGAAAACTTATTGAAGTCGACCATTGGTGGATGTTGGTGATTAAGTTTGGAGCTGTATTTGGGAAGTTTGACATTATCATCTCGGGCTACTTATGAGGTGAGTTTCCCTCACTATACTTAAGGGTCGAAGGCACCAAGGCTGACCCTTTGGATTGTTATCCTGCTTTATTGTTAGTGTGATCTGTTTGATCGGTATCCTGGTAGATAGGATGTTGCTATGTGGTTATGATCAGTTAGATCAGTATCCTCATAGATAGGATGTCGTCATGCTTAGTGATCTATAGATCGGTTTGTCTATCTGTAGATTGTATGTGATAATCTGATATATGTGCACATTATTGCTTGGTGGTTGAGGCTTATTTTCTTTGTGCGAGAGCCATCAGACCAGGGAATTCCAAACCAATGGTTGTGGGCTGAGAGTATTCCATCCAAGGATGATTGGACTCATAGTATGTGAACATTCAAACCTGATGGTTGTGGGCGGGGGGTACCATCCCGAGGATGATTGGACACATAGTATGTTGGCATTCCAACCCGATGATTGAGGGCCTTAGGCATTACATCCCGATGGTTGATTGGGCCCATAGTATGCTATTGTTATATGTGTGTTATTTTTTGTGTGAGTATTTCTTTTTTTCTTGGTTGGGGCGGGGGGACTCACTAAGCTTCGGGCTTATAGTTTTGGATTTTGTTTCGGGTACTTCAGGTGATCGCGGGAAGGCGAACGCATCATTATGCACCTCCTCACATTTTTATGATCTTCATTTCTAGGATACTTTTATATGAAACTATTTTGAAAACAAATTTGTAATAACTATTTGTTTTTAAATGAATTAAAAAGTTATAAATTGGCATGGTTTCTATACTTGTTACAAAAAAATCTAAAATAACCTTATAGATAATTTAATTAGTGAGAATGCATGATAATCACAATAGTTATGTAAGATCGAACGTATTCACATTACCAAACAACATATTTGTTTTATCATTCTCTTAGAATAGCATTGTCCACTTGTCTGCACAATAGATGTCAATCCACATTTGTACCTATCTCTCTCTCTCTCTCTCTCTCTATATATATATATATATATATATATATATATATATATATATATATATATATATAGGCTTAGGTTATTTTGTTTTTACTAAGTATTGTGTGCCCGAATGCACAAATCTGGACCAATGGATGAAATTAATCAATGAACATGATTTGAGGGTGTATGATATTACAATGGAGTAACATGTAGCATATAATCACACAATTTTAAGTAAAAGGGTATTTTGGACAATTAACTACATTTATAAAAGGAAATTTTTGGATTTTTAGGGATGATTAATTCTCCTAATTTAAAAAAAATCTAAATTTTTTAATTAATTCAATTTCAGTTTTTTACCGATTTTATTCTATCAGAATATTATTTGTTAGAATGATGCTCTTTCAGAATTTTATTCTAATAGAATATTATTTTGTTAGAATGATGCTCTTTCAGGATTTTATTCTAATAGAATATTATTGAAGAAAAACAAAATTCTTGAATCAATTCTAATATATTCTTATACATCCAAACTTAATACAAATTCATACATATTCTTAAATTCTAATATAATTATACATATTCTAAAAAAATATCAAGGCCTTCAACGCCTTCTTCCAGCCATTCCTATCACAAATACAACAAAAACTAATACTTGTTAAAAACATGTTACTTACAATTATCTATAACTTAATATATTCTGGTAGAATACATAGAATATGATATAATACATATAATACATTCTGGCAGAATACATCGATTTTATTCTGATAGTAATTCTCATAGAATGCATACCACAAGGTTAAATTCTTTAAATACTCTTTCAGGCATTTCAACAAACACTTGTTAGATATTATCATCAAACAAGCCAAAAAGCATATTTGATTTACATGCAAAAGTTTACATATAAACATAATTTCCAGCAACATGATTTAGAATGCATACCACAAGGTTCAAAGAGTAAATTAATTTGTGTTGATGAAAAATAAAAAGGCACAAACAACCTAGAATTGTATTCCATAACCGAAAGAAAAACAAAATATATGGCAGACCCATTAAAGCATAGAAACGTGGTTTTCATATAAGATTTGAAAACATTATTTTGTAAGAAAGAAGAGCATCCACATAAAAGAAATTGAAACTCATCAACTTGAACACATGAATAAAGAATGTTACTTACATTATAAGGCCCTGATACAAGAGCTGGAACCATACGAACTAACATCTTTTTCTATGCTTCCTTCTAACTGAAAGTGACTCATTAAGCAAGAAAGAACAAATTTTGGAATAAGTAACTGAAGTTCACTGAGACATTTTAACAAACAGTTGGTGTGCAAATCGGAATATTTTCAATTCCGCCAACAGTTCACTAAGACAGCAAGTTGGTTCTTCTTTCAGGAATTTAGTCGAGCACCTTATGTGCATAGCTCGTTCTTCTTGAACACGTTAGGTTTTCCGTTACTTAACCATCCAATTCAGCGAACAATAGAAATAGATAATTTGAATCACAAGTTAACGATCCATAATTAATGAGAATTGAAGAGTTGTTACCGGATAAATAAGGGCATACGAAGTTTGCTCGATTTGGAAAAGCTCTAAAGAACCGATCATCGAAGGAACTGTAACAATGATGCAGAAACATACACTGACTTCTTGTGACTCCAAAATTGCCTTGATGTTGAAGCTAGCTTCGATTGGAGATGGAGCCACCGAGAATAACATCTTCTTAATCAATGGAATGGGGAAACAGATTTCCAGCAAGAGGTTTGACTACCTCTTTTGATCAGACGATCTTCATTCGTCCATAAGAAAATTGGAGGAGGCATATTACGTATGATATAGAAGGCTAGGGTTAAATAGTTGGTCAAACAGATTTTTATGGCAATTTCCATGAATTAAGGGATTTTATTTTAATTAGCATGCTAAAGTTACATAATTACCCTTATTACCATTTTTTATTATTTAATTATTCCTAAATTCCTATTGGTGCACACAGGCACACAATAGTTGTCAAAAACATTTGAACCTATCTCTCTCTCTCTCTCTCTCTCCATATATATATATATATATATATATATATATGTATATATATATATATATATAGAGAGAGAGAGAGGTAGGTTCAAATGCTACTACTATTGTATACATTTAAGGACCAATGAAATTTTAGAAAAAAAAAAGTAAATATTTAATAATGCATATAAGGGTATTATTGGAACTTTATATATAATCAACTTTAGAAACCAAAAATAGTCCCTTAAATATTGGACGTTACTAAAATCTCTTTGACCAAATGTATTTGACTAACACATTAACCCTAACTTTCTTCATATACATTTTGTACCCTTTCTAGCAGGAACAGAACGCAACCCACCTATTCCTTGATTTTCGATTATCGGTGGGTGTGGCCAAGCCGCCATGATAAATTGATGAACAATCACCTCATCTTCTTTACCCAATTTAAACTTGCCTCCATGCTTTCATCATCTTCGTGATGATTACCAACATTACAGCCAATTACCACCAATTCAGGCGCCAAATTAACAACGAAAGGCAAAGATCTAATTATGTCAGAATGGAATCTCGATTTTATGGCATGAAATCTCAAATTACTCATTACTATTTGAAGGTATACACTCTTTTATTGTAAATTTAGTTAGATTCATGTATTTATTAATTACATATGTTGTATGTTTCATCAAATGGAGTATAAAGATTTGAGCATCTGATTTTGCTTGCCAAATGTTTGTTAAAATGCTTGAATCAAATATTTCAGCCAATTTTTTTGTAATCTTTGAACTATCATATCTCTCTCATACTAGATTGGACTTATCTAAATTTTGTTTATGCATATTCTCCTTTGTGTTAGCTACAAGTTAGATTCTGATGTCATTTTAATTTGATTAATATTGTTTGAGTTATAGTCCTTCAAACATGCGATGTTACAACTGTATTTTTAGCACTTTTACTTTGTTTAGAAATTTTTGTGATCTTTGAACTGTAATATTTACCACATTCTAGCTTGTAATAAGCTAACCTTTTTCCAAAGTATTGTCCTCTGCGTTAGCTTAATTAGATTAAGTCGATTATTTGGATTAAGTAACTCGGGGAATACTTGATCAAATGACTAGAGTATTACATTTTGTTAGAGTAAACTAAAAGTCTTTTAATGTCTATCACATTCTATTATAATATATGGCTTTATTCTTTTAGAATATACTGAGAGTTTTAATATTTTAAAATTGATTGTTTTTTTTTTGGATTTAGGTTTTTAAGGGGCTGCCATTGATGTGGAAAATGAAGAAAATATAGAGAACATTAGTTTTCTAGCAAAATTTTGTTATTTTTTAGAATTTTATTCATTTTTTATATTCTTTTAGAATATGTATAATTATATTAAAATGTATAAGACTTTTAGTCTGTAAGAATATGTATAAATTTGTATTTATGTTCGGATGTATAAGAATATGTTAGAATGTTGTTATTCTTAAACCAAGATTCAAGGATTTTGTTATTTTTCAATAATATTCTAATAGAATAAAATTCTGAAAGAACATCATTGGAACAAAAAAATTCTAATAGAATCAAATCGGTTATGTTTACAAATTATGTTGGAATTAAAATTAAAATAATTTAAAAAATTCATATTTTTAAAATTAGGAGAATTAATTATCCCTAAATATCCGAAAATTTCCTTTTTTAAAAAATTGTTAATTGTGCAAAATACTCTTATGCTGAAATTTGTGTGATTATATGATACAAGTTATCCCATTGTAATATTATACACTCTCAGATCTTGAACATTGATTAATTTCATCTATTGGTCCAGATTTTTGCTTACGATCACACAATAGATGCTAGGAACACAATAACCTAGCCATATATATATATATATATATATATATATATATATATATATAAAAGGTGTATTTCAAAACATTTCAAAATACAAGGTTTAAACTTTTAATTAATTAAATTTAAACCAATTATGATTGAATCTTTATCTTTTAGTTAACTTTTAATTAAATTACCTTAAATTATTTAGGAATTAAATAATTATTTTCTATTAAACAGTTAATAAAATAATTCAAATTTAATTGTTATCCAAAACCCTTATAATTTTCGAAATTAGGGTTTGGGGTTATCCAATTTTAATTAATCAAATATTAAGGCTTTTAAAACAATAATTAAGGAAACTAGAAAACCCTAAGGAAACCCTAGGATTTTCAAAAATAAAGGGTGGTGGCTGTAACAACCTGTCATTTCAGGTCATTGAAGATCGAGTCTTGTAACCTCTTTGAAAAAGGGATTAGAATATCATCGAAAAATGAAGTATTCAAAAGCTCTGTTTGGAGTACGCTATGTAGTAAATATCGTCTTAAGGTTTCCAAGCATATAAAGAACACTAAAATCCGAGTTATAACGAAGAAGTTATGAGCATTCTAAGTTTTCCGACAAAAACCGATAATACGAAGTTACGTAAAAACGCAAAGTTTCAATAAAATACTTTTTGACCTTAGGTGTCTAAACCAAAGTCATAAATATCGTTAAACTACAAATGTACATAAAAAGAACACCCAAAACGGACATCGTATGAAAAAGTTATGAATATTTAACGAATTTTCTTACCCCGACCTTTTAAAAAATAAATAATAAAAATAATTTCGGAATTTACCGATGGAATCTAAATGAAAGTTGTAGATCTTAGTCTCACCTACGCGTGGATATAAAGAAAGTCGAAAACGGGGTTCGTATGAAGGAGATATGAATTTTTGAAGTTTGATAAATAATTAATATATATTTTTATTGAAAACTTCGGTATTATCCGAAGTCTGAGTCACGCGAGTACGCCTTGCGTACACGAGTACGTCCAGCGTACTCAAGGCCTTGGCCCCGGTTCGTCCACGTCGCCCCCTATGCGAGCTACGCCCCATCCCATTCGAACTCCGGGGCAGTCGAGGACTCGGTCATGCATGACGCACGGGTACGCCCCCTATATGCCCGTACGCCCCGCGTACCGAGGCCTCTCAGCCCCTATAAAAAGGGATGCGAGGGTTCCGGGAAAACTTGCTCATTTCCTCTCGTTCTTCTTGCGTTTCTCCTCGTTTTCCGTTCCCGTGCAAACCCGAAGCCCTGGTCGCTTAGCTCAAGTTCCGAAGGTCGTTTATACTCCCGAGATTCTCGAGAATCCCGAGAAAATCCGCTTTTTCAAGCCAAAGTTCTGCTCGGTTTTCGTCACACGTTCTTCAAACTATCAAGTGAGTTCATACCCCCTTCAAACACATTTTAAATACATTTTAAATTTTTTTCTACTCTTTTACCGGGGGGGGGGGGGGGGGGGGGGGATACAAGTAAACATACATTTATTATCGTGTATTTTATAAAGTTTCACTTCACTTGTTTTTATCAAATAAATCACTTGGAATTCATTACTACTATAGAAAACTCTTGTCATACTTTGCATGCATTAGACTTATACAAAGTATTTAGTGATTTCAAAGTACCTGTCGTTGCTAAGTCATTTTATCCATTCTAAAAACTTATGATTTATGCTTTGTCAAACGTTGTGAAAAAGGATAAACTTTGCATACAAAACTATTACTTTAATACAGACTTAGTTGAGAATCCATGAGACGTGTATATCTTCAAATACTACCTTCTTGTTAGAAAGTAATACTACAAGTCCTGTCTATAACCAGAGTCTCCCGTTAGGAGAACGTGTCAAATGTGTATAGATATATACGGGAAGTCATGATCCCGCGCCCTGACTGTTAGCTACAGTCCGTCCTTTGGGGTGACAGTTGTCATAACGCTACGACGCCTGATGAACGTCGCTACAGGCATATTATGTTTAGTATGGTTATAAAACTCATCGGATACACAATTATTATAGTACTTCTGATTGATGAACGAGTAGCTATTAAAACTATTCTTTATCTAACAAACGGAAATCTTCTGATAGGTTTATTATATAAATCTATGTTTAAAATCTTCTAAAGCATGTGGCTTGCTTCCAATTTTTAGTCTTGGACATTAAACAAACTATTACTTTAGGAAAATATGGGAATTTCCTGTATACAAACCAAACAACTATTTGGAAAATAAGGGGTTTTCTTGGTTCAACTATCTACATTTTTCAACACAAATACTGTCATGCATTTCATACTTTTATAAGAAAATAAGGGATTTTCTTGGAAAACATACACCCATTTTGGAATGGCGTTCAATTTTTCTAAACCACTTACAAACTCACCAACTTAATTGTTGACACTTTCTCTTTGAAATAACTTGTATTCTCAGGGAACTGCTAAGCAGGTTTGGAAATCAACTTTTGGGATTAACGCGCTGGCATTAATTACATCTTTCAAAAGATGTTTATGTATTTATCTTTTGAACATGTAATGAATACAATTATGTAAACATTTTTAAAACCTTTATATATGTATGGTGATGTGTACTTTCCTTTCTATGAACTGTTATGATACTGAATATGACGTCCTCCGCCCCTGAATGTTTTCGTGGGTGTAACAGTGGCTAAGTTTATAGGAAACCCTACTCAGGTCGAAATTTCAAGGCTATATGGTTTAATTTCTATAAACCTTACATTTAATCCAGTCACTATTATGCACAATCAATAGAAAAAAGTCTAGGATTTAATATTTGGTGTCTTATTTATGGTTTAGGTAACTTACAGGTGAAGTTATATTTGAATTAATTAAATAATATATTTAATCTTAATTCAAATCTTTTTTTTTATCTGTATCTAGGAAGCTTCAAAAGCCCTCCAAAATTATCAATGCCATGAAGGTTCTATAATTTCTTGTTTTGTTCAAGTATTGACTAATTACAGTTCACCCCTTGTACTTTTAATTTTTTCCAAGTAGTCTCGAATTAATTTCTAATTAATTCTAATTAGTAATTAATTAATTCTAATTGATTTCTTATTAATTTATTAACCATATAAACTAACAAATCAATTATTTAACTATTGATTTCATGTTAATTTATTAATCACATAATAAACTAACATATCAATTATCTATTTCCAATTAATATAAATCACCTAATATATTAACAAATCATCTCTCTCTCTCTCTCTCTCTCTCTCTATCTATCTATCTATCCATCTATCTATCTCACTCTCTCCTAATATCATGTATAGCTATTTTTGGTTATTAAGGAAACCCAAAAAGGATTTTGCTTCTATTTGCAAGTATATACCAATTTAGTTATGAACTTAAACACCTTAATCAAACAATAATTGCATGTATGATTTAATTTCCTATTGTAAGTTAGCCATATTAGGTTGAAATTATAATAAAGTGGGATAAGGGTTGGTATGGAAACTGGGTAGAGCTTGAATTTTAATTTGAAATCTCAGATAGACTAGTAGTAAATTAACAGTTAGCTTATTTTCGGTTACTAAACTTTTTTATGTGTTTTATTTTAGTAATCGTACTTTATTAAAGTTAAAATTGGTCACTAAACTTGTTTATTTATGTTTTTTTACTTTAGTCACTCATACCAATAATAGTTAGTGCAAGTAATATATCAACATCGAAAGACATCGTCAAGGTGAAAATTACATCTTGAGTTTTTTCTAAATGTTTTATTTTAGTCATTATACTTTGTTTAAACTAGCATTAGTCACTGGATTTGTTTAAAAAATTTATTGCCACCTTATAATGAGTAAAGTAAACTCCCATAAAAATCCAATAACTAAAAATGAGCAAACCCAAAATTAAAATTCTATTTTCTTTTTCTCAAGAATGCAATTTCGTCTCTTTAGCTTTGGTTTTGTAGTCAACATATATATATATATATATATATATATATATATATATATATATATATATATATATATATATATATATATATATATATGGGTTAATATGGTCCCTGAACTTAATTTCTTGCTTTCTAAAGGGCACAAAATCAATATTGACCTGCTTACATCCGTTTACTCGTGCCAATTAACCATTCTTGCTATCATGGCTGGTTACATAGCAATGATGTACCTGCCTACTTACACCACATTGATTCCACATAGATATATTTACCAATTTCATTTCTTTATATTTTTTCCTGCATGCATATACAAAGTTGTAGAAGAAGAATCAAGATGAATTCCAACCACTATCAATTCTACATGCCAATGCTGTCAATTTCCTACAATATTCGGATTTTAGGTATACCTTCAAGAATATATATATATATATATATATATATATATATATATATATATATATATATATATATATAAGTATATGTATATATATATATTCCATCTCCATCACCAACACCATCATCGATTATAACGGTGAAAACAAAACTGATTTCCCAGTGAGAATAAAATTAGAGTTCAGAAATGTATTCCACAACCATTGATTCCCAAATAAAATCTTAATCAAACCTAAACAAAAAAAAATTGAAGAGATAATGGTAGTAGATGGTAGAAATAATAAAACCTAACAAAAATTAAACACAACAAAAATCAAACCTTGAAAAATCATTGCATATATAGTGATAGAAGATGGAGGTAAAAATCAAACTGAGAAAATATAAAAGCCCTACAAAAATTGGTCCCCGGAATACTTCTAGCACAAGGACAGAAAATGAAAAATTATTGATGGCAAAGCCTAATTGTATTTCGGTAACAAATGTAGTCAATGATGAGGTAGAAGTGATCTCCATTTGAACTAAATCAAATCCATAAAAAACATTGAAATTTAGTTAAATGGATGGAGAATCTGGTGGTAGTGGATGATTTGATGGTAGAGGTAGCCATCAGAATGAAGTTGAAGTTGCCTTTATAGTGGCGTACATGTTGCACAAGGTTTACGTAGAGAAGAGAAAAAGGGAAGAATAAGAAGTTCATGTTGAAGGAGAAGAGGTTCTAGGAATGTCAATGTTGCATATTTATTTGATGAAATGACAATAGTTAACCAAGTTACTCCTTCACAAAGTGATCTTTTAGACTTGAAAAACTTCAGCTTACACTCCTAGAAAGCAAGAACATAATCTTGATGACCATTTAAACTAAAATAAAAGTTGGTTGGACTATAGTAATATAAACACGCACATACGCACACACACATATAGGATTGATTTTGGACCAATTATTTTAGTTATTTTAAGAACGTAATTAATGCATATTACATGTTGAAGATATAATGAGTATTAATTAAATCTTCAGCATTTAATATGATGAATTACTTTTTTTAAAATTACTAAAATGATTGGTCCATAATCAATCCTACATGCATACAATAGATAGTAGAAACATTTGAAGCTAACTCTCTTCCTCTCTCTCTCTCTCTAACCCTTGCGTTACATAATGTGCATATATATATATATATATATATATATATATATATATATATATATATATATATATATATATATATATATATGATCTTTCGAGAACTCATTTATTTTTCAGAACTCGAGAACCTTTTTTGTTGTAGATTTTTTTCAAAAATAAAAGTTGATGCACCTTTAAACTTACATATATTAGACCTTTTGTTAAAAAAAAATAATATGTACACATGAAATGTACATATAAGCATATTTTAGTTGTACATATATGCGTTACATAATGTGCATATATACATATTTTGGAAATTCTTTTATCGAAACTTCTTATATATGGATGTTTTAGAAGTTAATAAATTTAAAAAAAAAATCTAAAATATACAGACGAAATGATTCTCGAGTTCACATGAATATATGAGTTTTCAAAGATCATAACCATATATATATATATATATATATATATATATATATATATATATATATATATATATATATATATATATATATATATATGATATGCGATTATGTGTGAAAAGATAAATGTTTTATGGACTACCACGAGACCACAAACAAGATAGGAAATCACACACGATTTGGATTTGTCCGCGGTCTCCGTAGTTATTTTTGGGTAATTGTTATTTTTTTGTTTTTTTTTAACAAAGTAACTAAGGAAAAAGACAAGATTTTTAAGTTTCTCATATATAAAAGAATTTCACGAAGAAAGGATAATTTGAGATTCAAACAAGACCACAAAGGCGCACAAGGGAAGCATAAGTAACAAACAAATCCCAAAATTCATCAGGATCTCAAGTTCAAAGAAATTTTAAGGAACTGTAAACAACCATAGAATGAAAAGTAGCATACCCTCAAAGTCTCTTGTTTTCTTCTCGCCAATTGTAGCAATGATTAAAACCCAACAAATGATTCATCTTTCGTAGCGCACCCAGGGAAGGCATCATGAACATTCACCAAAACTAAAGCACTAAACCTAAAACAATTAGGGTTTTGTTCGAGGCGAGCAACATATCAGAGCACTCCATGCGACATGTAGACGATAATATGATTGTGTCTTTGAGTGGGAGAGGAGCCGCTGAATTTAGGGTTTTCTCACTTAGAAATCCTTATTGGATAATCATTTGGTCACTAAGTAATTATCCACAAAATTTGACTTTTAAAACTTTACACTTAAGCCCCTTAAGCCTTGAAGTTTATATTAATTAATTAAACCCTTAATGGCTTCGTCCTCACAAATATTCCTCATTTTTCTACTCACGGTAGAAGCCATCTACTATAACAACTTTTGCCAAGTTTTTATATGTAGAACATACGATCATGATAGCCCACATTAAAATTCTGCAACAAATAATATAAAGGTATAATAAACTAAGTGCAAGACCCATGTATTCCATAAATTTATTTAAAAGAAAAATTAAATATAAAATTCGAAACATTTAAGAAGTTTGAATTTATAAGAAAAATAAAAAAAAAATTATAGAATCTCTAAATATTATTAAAAAAGAACCTTTAATTTATATTGAAGAAACCAGGGCCATTAATTGGATTTCAGTCCTATATTTCCCACCATTAGATTATTTACTGATATCATATTTGTCAACCCTTTTGTTTTTGTCCACAAATTTTATTACATATATATTACATTTTAAATTAGGAATTTTATTAATGACAATTAAATCTCACCAAAAGTAAGATGGATTAAATTAGGAAGTCTACTAATGATAATTAAATCACATTAAAAATAAAATGAATTAAATTTGGAATTCTATTAATGAAAATTAAATCTCATCAAAAATAAAATGAAACAAATACCCTGCACCACCCCTCATTACCAGTACCCCTACGTTCTCTCCTTCCTTTCTTTACATGATTTATCTAACCTAAATTTTATAGTGCAGAAGAAAATGGGGAGAAGAAGACATAAAATATATGTGGGCTCCAATCTACGTGGATTAGTCTTGTATTTGATCATCATGGAAGGAGGAATGATATATAGATAAAAAAAATTGAATCCTACTTTAATTTGATCGTAGTTTAGATCGATTTTGGGCATGTTTTAGAATATGCTTCTTTTATTCAGTTTCAACTATGAAGTTCCAATCTATAAAACCTTTCGATTTAAGTTTAAATCCATAATGGTTATGTTTTCTGGATCTGTTTCGATTTTTGTTCTTATGATCTATATTGTTGATTTTGATTTTTTAAGTTATAGGTATCTGGAGAGCAAAATAATGGACATAGCAACACCACTACCTCTCATCCATTGTTTCGATTTGGAAGATATGTCCACTAGGTAGTGAATTTGTATATGTTGATATATATATATATATATATATATATATATATATATATATATATATATATATATATATATATATATAGTCAATGATTTTTTTGTGGCTTACCAACTTGTGAATGGAAGATATACTCCAGTCAATGTTTATAATGCTTTACTCATTCGATTGCTTCCTGAATTTGGAGATTAAATTCAAACCCTTATACCAGTGAGTGATGCACGTATTCTACAACTCAGCAAAATCGAGTGGTGATATGTGTTTTGATTTATTGTAAAAAAAATCTTTTTATAAAAATACAAATTACGCTTTCAGAAATATGTTATTCACCAATCCTTTTTTAATATTATAAAAAAAAAACATCTTTTAGACTCAATATCAAAGAAAAGACAAAGTTTTAGTATACCATGTAAATAGATTACATCGATAAATCTTATTGGAAAATGTTTAGATTGATTAATAGTGGTTAATTGGTGGGGTTTTTTTTGGCTAACTTACGTTGTCTGGGCAAGCCAAGAAGTATAGTAAGAACCTTGCACAACCTTGTTCTTTTGTTTAACTAATTTGAATCTTCTTATTAAGTTTACTTTCTCAATGATAAAATGGTACACCCTACACTTTTGAAAATAGTGTTGGGAACATTGTGAGTATCAAAGTTTTCTCAGCAATAAGAGAAAATATTAGTATAAAAGTTGCAATATAAACTATTTTTAATTACATAATAATAACTAAACAAAGATATGTGAAAGATTATCTTTATAATTTAAGCAATATATTACATAAAAATCGCATGAATTTTTCATTATGTTCCATTTCATGCCTAACAAACATGTTTCTGGAATGGAATTACTCATTCTATTATCTTTCTTTTATGATTACATATCCATTTCATTTCTTTGTTATTCCATTCTTTGCAGCCTCACATATCTCAAAAAATTAATTCAGAAATCCATCACAAAATAGAAAATGTTTTATAAACTCTTATAAGGGAAGAAGAAAGATAAGACTAAATGAGTGTATGGTGTTAATCTAATTATGATGTTTTGTCGTCTCTATTTGCATGTTTCTAGCTTGTTTGTAGTATTGTCTATAAAATATTGTTGTTATATTTGAAAGTTCATTTTAACCTTTTCATCTTTTTGTGTGTATATTTTAATCTTTTAGGTAGTTTTTTTTAAGTATTTGAGGGACAGTTTCTACTTGGGAGTAGAGTGAAGTCAATGACCCTAAAATTGGATGGTAGTTGTATTTAGAACCACTTGAATATTAAAGATTTTTGTTGGCATTAATTTCAATAATCATATGTACCCTAGAAGATATATCATAATAATATTTTATTTTTTATAACGTTTTTTTGTATATATTTTTAAATGTTCTACATACGATGGCTACAAGGTGGATCATGGGTAATTTGGTAACTCTTTAAATATTACACTCTATTAAAGAGTGCAAACAAATATTTTTAACTTTTGGTTCCTTATGAAAGAGGAAAGGGTATAATGGTCCTTTTAATATAAATTGTTTATTACCTTTTATGTCAACAACATAATTACCACATTTTGATTATGCTTATTCAATATGTCATAATATTTTTTTGATCTAAATTTATGATTTTAAGGTGTTTGGAATTGTAAGAGTTACAGACCGTTTTCAAATTGTTAATCCCAATCAATCTTTTATGTAACGATTAATTATTCTAAAAAATCATAAATGAAATTTAAATTGCATTACATATGCGAGAAATCAGGGATTTATCCATATTTAAAACCGATAGGTATCCTTCCGCTTTGTATATTTCGATAAACCATTGATGATTTCTTTTATCAGGCTATTGATCATCTCCATTCTCCATTCTCTAAAAAATACACA
Source organism: Lactuca saligna (assembly GCF_052625555.1). Lineage (NCBI taxonomy): Eukaryota > Viridiplantae > Streptophyta > Magnoliopsida > Asterales > Asteraceae > Lactuca > Lactuca saligna. The sequence continues at coordinate 122,116,447 of NC_136422.1, forward strand.
GAAAGCAGGTTGTTTTGACTTTTACTTAACAATTTAGATTTTTAGTCGAACAACTGGAATTATAATCACATCAGGAAAGGTAAGAAAACAAGTAACTCAAATTCCACTTGATAATTTCTTAGTCATCTCATATATGCTTATTTCTTGATAACTGATATTTGTACTCTTCATCGATATTTGTGCTAAAGTTGCGACAACATGAAAATGATTGTTACTCCAGTTGCTTGATTTTTTTTAGATTTCTTGTACGTCAAAATTGGAGTTGACAAAAATCACAAATGGTCGAATTCATCTGGGTTTTAATGTGAATGTATGTAAAATATATTTTGATTTTTATGCTATGAGGGTGTAAAATTTTGTGGTTTGAAAATTAATTGTCGTAGTTATGCTATTTATAAATTTGAATCCGACCCTTCGATGGGATTCCCCATTTTCTTCATACTTTTTACAGAATGTTCAATAAGTTGAACAAACCAATTATAAACAATGAAATCATACACAAGTTATGCCATATCCTCCGCTTTTGGTTGTTAAAATCACAAATATGATTTGTTTTTTCGTTTGTTAGGATGTGTTAGGATTTGAGACCTTGATTTGGATAGTTGGAAATTTTCTTTGGTCTACCTGTCTGCTACCTGTTCGATTAAATGCTTAAGGGAACAATATTGGGATAAACCTACAACCTAGTTTAAATTACTTTTTTTTAAATACTTCAAAAATATACCGGTTTAAATTACTTTAAAAATATACTTGTGGATTTTTATTATCTTTCATGGTTTAAAATTGTATGTTTTCTCCTTAAAGTTTTCTTTTTCATCACTAACATTTCTTTGTTTATGTTTTAGATATAACGCCTCATTTGGCCCTTGGTCACCTTGATTAATTTCTCACACCATGTTCTCTTTGAAAATTATATTTAATTGCAAGTTATTACACTAACGCCCCAATAATCTCTAATATATGTATGAAATGGTGACAATTATTATTTTTTTTATTGCAGCTTCTCTCGATATTGATTATCCAATATGGTTTGAGTTCTAGGATGCTACTACTGAGAGGATTCCACATTGTGGGGCGTTATAATTCATTACAGAATGAGGCATGATTTATATGCCTTATTGGGTATTAATGGAAAAATTTAACTTTTGCTCATGTACATCGATAAGTATTTTACAGTATGTTCTTTTAGCCTTATATTAGCAACTTTTCTTGTAAAAAATTGTTTTTTTAGAATTGGATTTTGAAAGAAAAATCATATATAGCATCATACTCTTAAAAAAATGAATTTTTTGGATTATTTTTAGTTGATATAGAAAGTTACATTTTTTGAATATTGAAGCTCATTTAAAGTATTGTTTTTTGGAAAAAAAAAATTCATTAATAACATTAAACTTTGCAAAAAAAATACATTAATAGCATTGTAGTTTCAAAAAATGATTTTTTTTGTATTCTTTTTGGCTAATCTAGAAAAGTTTTATTTTTCTATACGTTAGAGCTCATTAATAGGATTTTTTAAAAACATTTTGTTAATGGAAAGTAGATTTTCATTTTCATTCGCATATAGGCCATTTATGTAAAAAAAAACATTTCAAATATGGACCATTAATGTACTTTTTTTGTTCACAAGTGAACCATTTATGTAATATATAAATTTAAATGTTATTTAGTAGGTCATTAACATGACAATTTTCTAGGGAAAAATTATTTTTAGTATTGAAATTGGCAAAAAAAAAAGTTCATTAACAACATTATACTTTTAAAAAATATATTATTTTGGATTACTTTTAGATGAGATTGAAACGTTTCGTTTTTTCCTGCAGTAAAGCTCATTTGTAGGGCAATGTTCTGGAAGCGAATTTCACTAATAGCGTTGAACTTTGCAAAAAAAAAAATCATTAATAGCATTGTACTTTTAAAAAAATATATTTTTTTTTTGGAATTCTTTAACTACATGTAGATTCCTTGAATGCCTACCTTGATGAACATATGTGGAGAAAACTTTTTGCAAAAGGATAAAATCCTGATATGAATACCTGAACAAGAAAAAGAAAAACTAAGTTTTGACAAACCTAATTTATTTAAAATCTTTATTCATTTTGGTATGTGACACACCATTTAGATGTTCTCGAAATAGCATATGAAATAACTTTGAGATGTAATAAAACTAAAATGTTATTTGACATGTTTTGTACTTTCTAATGATCATTACCAAGAAACCTTTGAATGATTTTTTTAGCATAAAGAATGCAATTAATATACAAAACAATATTGCATATTCAGAACCTAATGTTCTTAATTTATTGTAATAAGGTCTTCCTGTAATAATTGATTGACCCTACCAAACTCTCCCATGCAAGGTAATGAATTTATGTTGTTATAAATGTGTCAAAATGCTTCACTTAGGTATTACTCAACACATGGTTTGCAGGCTATCCACATTGATTTCATGATTGAGAAGAACATATCACATTGACCAAGATCATACCATCAACCATATTAGTGACCCCACTAATATTAGCAATCAACTTTAATTAATCCTCCAAAATAGGCAATGCAAATTGAACTGTAGTAAATCTTGAATCAATTCTCAAATTGTAGATCGAACTTCCAACATTAAACCTTGAACATTTTCAGTTAATGTTATCGATTTGTTATGCATTTGATTATTTAGGTATATCGTAAATGAGAGTTTTACATGTACAATTACTACTTTAACATGTACAAATGATAAATATTTATAATACTTACAAATGAGAGTTTTATCTTTTATTTATGAAATATCTAATAGCTATTTTGACAGTTGTGTTTTTGCTTTACAATAATAATATTTGAATGACTGGTTTTAAATAATCATTTTGTAAAATCATTAAAAAGCCAATATTATTCCTCTTTATACACTAAATTTAGTATTATGTTAATACTGCAAAATTTAAACCATAATTTTTTGTTTTATTAGTTGTCTTAATTCTGAAATTTATATAATTATTATGTAAATCTAATTACTTATTTAGTTTATTTTAAAATAATTTACATTATAATCGTAATTAGTTATTTATGGAATAAAAGTAGAATGATAATAATATATTAATTTATTTTGTATATATATATATATATATATATATATAGTAAACTTAGGTGGGCCGTGATAATCACGGCCCAAAAGAATCGATTTTAGATCTAAGTTTTATCAAAAACACAAGAATAAGAATGAAAAACCTTTTTAGGCAAACCACAAATCAAATTGAAAGTCAATAAATAACTTCATTGAAGATGATAGAAGCACAGGTCTAAGGATTCATTGTTATGGAAAAACGACAAAAAAAATAGAGATTTTTTACAAAAGAGTGATATCAACAGGAGATGGTTTAGACACTGTTAAAAAAGAAGGTTTAGAGAGAGACAGGTAGACTAAAGAATGACATTTCTACATGTAATTTTATCCACCAATGAAGTGCACAGAGATACTAAAATATATAATGACATATGAAAATGATAAGCAACAATATCTTATCTTTTACTTGAGTACCTTTGAAATCTAACCAAAAATTATGAATTTATGTCCAACAGTAGTTGGGATCCTGATATTCAATGTCATATTAATAGAACCCAAATACTACAGTAGCGCTCCATAATTGGTTTCAAGTGCTTTGTTTTCAGAATCCTATCGAGTGTAACTTGAGTATTTTATGTAATGAAGATAGAATATCATAATTGGGTAGATTTTTAGATTATAGTGTATTAATAAGTTAGGGATACTTGTGAGAAACGGTAATATAGGTTCGTTTATTTGTAGATTGTTTTCCTATTTGTGCATTTTAGTTTGAAAATTTGTCTACTTATAGCAGTATACTTCAAATATTATCATATCACGACATTGTACTTTGAAGATTATATTGTTTTGTGTGATTTTAGGTCCTTCATTTTGATCTTTTTTTTTTTTTGTAGAAATCAAAATCGTGAGAAAAAGGATATTTTTCTTATATGTATGTATCGGCATAATGGAGATTTTACTTACTATTTTCATCTTCAATGCTTTGTTTGTTTTGGCCATTATTTAGTTCAGGGGCAATTTTATCATTTCTGATGTCCAATATTTTACATTTATACAAATATTTTGATATTCATACTTCTTTTACACTTTTGGAGTCATTATCTTGTGTTAACCTCTTTTAATTCTGTCTAAGGCCAAGTGTCTCTGTTTACTTTAGGGGTATTATTGTCAATTAGCATGCTTCTTTTGCCATTTACTTCAACGTCTAGTTTTTTGCTTTGTATTTTCAATTCAATCAGAAAGAAGCATATACAAATGTTCACACATACAATTGTTCCTTTAATACGATCAGACACTTACAAACTTATTTGCACGATTCATTGTAGTTCCCCGGTACCGATAGAGCATAAATATATTTTTACAAGAAGTTTACAAATTATAAGTTATAGAAGTAAAGATAGAACTACAGTTAAGTACTTAAGTACCTTGCCTTCAACCTTTCAAGTATGCTTCAGTTATAAGTTGTGAGGCCATCCAAGTATCAAGATTTACTAATACCATGTGGTTTCCTTTCCATTGTTCAACTATAAATGCACACATTTGTAGGTGAAAATCGATGCCATAAGACCGGTTGTAGTTTGATCCGAGTTGGCATAGCCCATCACGTTGACCTCAGTTGCATTGCATGTCCTATAATGTCATAGCGAGCCCAAAAATCACAAAATTCAGAGTTGTTTATAATTAGAAAAAAAAAATGGAAATGATCATTCGGTACAATCAATCGTCATGTACATAAAACCTACAGATCATATATTTGATAACCTTAAAGATTTTTGTGCATCTAATATAAAGGTTGTCTTGCCCAGGAAGACTTTCAAGAAGCTCAATCAATCCTTATCAAAAACAATTCTACTTTAAAATTCACAACTTAAATATAAAAAAGAAAATGTACATTTCAGAATAACAATAATTGTTGCGACTTGATTGGTAGGGAGTGTCGACTTAAATATCAAAATTGTAAGCATGTATATAAAATCAACATATCATATAGATTTTGTAGAGCAATTTGTTCTTAGACTTCAAACACTAAGATATTTAATAATTACATGTATTTAGAGGAAATCAGTTGTTATTCAACAAAGGGAAGAAGATAAACATATGTAATAAAATGGGACTGTAGCTAGGTTGTTCTATTTAACATTACCGAAGACTTGGAGTTATAGCCCTGGTTCTTCCTCTTGTTCATCACCTTCACAAATCGACGGAGTATCAGTAAATGAACATTAACCCGCTACCAACAATCATGACATTATTTAGCGAACAATAAACATCATTCCCTGGTTCTTCATTTGAAAAAATAGATGCATTAAAAAGAAATCAAAATCACTGGGGTTTTTAGGTAAACTACATTTGGCTTCTATGCTATTTCCGTAATATGGTAATTAAATCTGAAAGCTAGAAACCAATTTTTGACCTTGAAACCATAATTAAAAGTTTCGTGTTTCCAATTGAGATGGACGGAGAAGAAAGAACTAAGAAGATAGGCTATTATCCAAACTTGGTTGTGATATTTTTTTCAAACATAATATGTGCAAGAAACCCGATGCAAAAGTTTCAAAGTTAAGCAAGATAGTTAAGAACCAATTGAGAAGATTAAATGAGTTGAATTCAATATAGACAAACAATTTAATTGTAGCAAAAGGAACAATAAATACTTTATGCAACAAGTATTTCTCAATTCGATCAAAAAAAAAAATAACAATAAAAAAGAACCAACAATTTCTGCACTAATATCATTACATAGAAAGATAATCTAAAAGTAAATTATCGTTAGAACTAAAAAACCACACATTAATTGAAGCAGCAAAGTTATTTGTTACCTGAATCCTAAAGAAACATCAAAATTGCACAATCAAAGTTATTAATAACCAATACAATCAAAGAAAATCAAGGAAGTTATAACTAAGAATCCAAAATCAAACCTTATTCTCGGATAATTCCATCAGTAAATCATTCCTGAACCAACAACATCAGCTATCTTCCTTCGTCAACCATCAGATGTATGAGAGAAAACCCCTTTTGTTTATTGCACTTGCGCGTCATAAATTGAAGATTACGATAAAAGAAAAAGGATGGAGAAGGAAAATAAACATATTTATGTTGTCATTGCCAGAAAGCTACTTAGTCGCAACGTCAACTGCCTGGATTGCTTCTACAGCGGATGACACACGACACAACTCCAAAATCAATTAAAAGTTTTAGAGAAAAAGCACTGCTAGAGAAAACAAGGCAGCGAAATATCAGCGTCAGCTGTCCCGGACGAAGGGTGTCATGTAAATTCAAAATATTAGAGCTTGGGAACCATGGTAGAGGCATGAAGAAGAAAAGAGATGTGTTCCGAATAAAATTGAAAATACATCGATGATGTGCGAATAAAACAAGGAAGAGAGGCGGTAGTATAGGAGGTATCAACTGAGAAGACAGAGCTAGCAATCTATGAGGTGGTGAAGCAATAAATGTTAAAATATGGCCGCCCACAATGTTTCTTATTAGAGGAGGGAATCTGTCACACCCCCAAACCAGAACGGCGGAAACGTTCGGGGGCGGAGGACGTCATATTCAGTATCATAACAGTTCATAGAAAGGAAAGTACACACCACCATATATATATATATATATTAAAGTTTTCAAGATGTTTACATAATTGTATTCATTACATGTTCAAAAGTTAAATATATAAACATCATTCGAAAGAAGTAATTAACGCTAGTGCGTTAATCCCAAAAGTTGATTCCCAAACCTGCTTAGCGGTTCCTTGAGAATACAAGTTAATTCCTTTTTCGAAGAGGTTACAGGACTCGATTTTTACTGACTTGAAATGACGGGTTGTTACATCATCCCCCCGTTAGAGGGAATTTCGTCCCGAAATTTTAATACAAAAGAAGAGTCTTAGGGGCTGAGGAAGAGATGTGGATACTTCTGTTGCATTTGATCTTCTCGTTCCCACGTGAACTCAGGTCCCCTCTTAGCATTCCATCGGACCTTTACTATTGGAATGCGACTCTGTTTAGTTCGTTTAACTTCCCTATCCATGATCTCGACGGGTTCTTCCACAAAGTTAAGATTCTCATTTAGTTCGATCTCATCGAGTGGAATTACCAGTGTTTCGTCGGACAAACACTTCTTCAGGTTTGATACGTGGAATACTGGATGTACTTTGCTAAGCTCGATTGGAAGTCGGAGTTTATAGGCCACTGGACTAACTCTTGAAATTATTTCGAAGGGTCCAATGTACCTAGGATTTAGCTTCCCACATTTTTCAAAGCGTATCATGCCTTTCCAGGGTGAGACCTTCAGTAGTACACGATCGCCAATCTGAAATTCCAAGGGTATACGTCTTTTGCCGGCATAGCTCTTTTGCCTATCCCTCGAGGATTTCAGTCGTTCTCGTATTTGCACGATCTTTTCAGTAGTTTCTCTGATGATCTCTGGACCAGTGAGGGTGCTATCAGGGACTAGACCTTTTGCGAATTGTGTGTCGCCCACTTCCGTCCAGCACAGAGGTGATCTGCACTTACGGTCGTAAAGGGCTTCAAATGGAGCAGTATTGATACTAGTATGATAACTATTGTTATAAGAGAACTCAACCAAAGGTAAGTGAACATCCCATGCTTTACCAAAGTTGATTACACATGCTCGTAACATGTCTTCCAAGGTTTGGATCGTCCTTTCACTCTGTCCGTCAGTTTGGGGGTGATAGGCTGTACTCATGTCCAATCTTGTTCCCATGGATTTTTGCAATGATTGCCAGAATATAGACGTGAATCTGCTGTCTCTGTCAGAGATAATAGACATTGGCACTCCATGGAGTCGTACGATCTCTCGGATGTAGATTCTCGATAGCTTTTCCATTTTATCAGTTTCCTTGATCGGTAGGAAATGAGCGGACTTGGTTAATCTATCGACGATTACCCAAATAGTATCTTGGCCACCCTGAGTTTTGGGCAGTTTCGTTATGAAGTCCATGGAAATCTGCTCCCATTTCCACTAAGGAATTTCAGGTTGCTGGAGTAGTCCTGAGGGTTTCTGGTGTTCTATTTTGATCTTGGCACAAGTCAAACACTTGCTCACATATGTAGCGATCTCTGCTTTCATGTTTGGCCACCAGTAGAGTTGTTTGAGATCTTGATACATCCTGTCTGACCCGGGGTGTACGGAGTATGGAGTCTTGTGTGCCTCGCTCATAACTACCTCTCTAAGTCCACCAAACTTGGGTGTCCATATTCGGTTCATGAGGTAGCGTGCTCCGTCACTCTTGATTTCTAAATTCTTTTCCATTCCCCTAAGGGTCTCACCTGTCACGTTTTCGGGTTTCAAGGCCTCTATTTGAGCTTCCTTGACTTGTGTTGACAAGTGCAAATAGATCGACATGGCTAATGACTTCACTCTTCGGCCAGAGTACTCCTTACGACTAAGGGCATCTGCCACGACGTTTTCCTTTCCGGGATGATAGCGAATCTCGCATTCGTAGTCGTTGAGCAATTCGACCCAACGTCGTTGTCTCATGTTCAACTCCTTCTGGTCGAAGATGTGTTGTAGGCTTTTGTGGTCTGTAAAGATAGTGCATTTGGTACCATATAGGTAGTGTCTCCAGATTTTAAGAGCGAAGACCACCGCCCCAAGTTCTAAATCATGAGTGGTGTAGTTGACCTCATGCGTTTTCAGTTGTCGTGAGGCATATGCAATAACCTTTCCCCTCTGCATTAGTACACAGCCCAACCCTTGCTTCGAAGCGTCACAATACACTACAAAATCTTCGATCCCCTCTGGGAGAGAAAGGATGGGCACACTGCAAAGGGCCTGTTTCAAAGTCTGAAATGCAGCATCTTGCTTTTCTCCCCAATTGTAGGTCATACCTTTCTGGGTTAAGGCGGTAAGAGGCTTTGCGATGCTGGAGAAATTCTGAATGAACCTTCGGTAATAACCATCAAGTCCTAGAAATTGGCGAATTTCTGTTGGTGTAGTTGGTGCAGACCAGTTTTTGATAGCCTTGATTTTTGATGGATCCATGTGGATTCCTTCCTTGCTGACCACGTGACCGAGGAAGTCCACTTTTCTAATCCAAAACTAACATTTTGAGAATTTCGCATACAGTCTCTCAGTCCGTAACGTCTCTAAAACTTTCCTCAGATGTTGACCATGCTCTTCTTTATTCTTTGAATAAATGAGTATGTCGTCTATGAACACTATCATGAATTTATCCAAGAATGGACGACATACCCGATTCATTAGATCCATGAATACGGCTGGGGCATTGGTTAGTCCGAACGGCATCACTACGAACTCGTAATGTCAGTATCGTGTTCGGAAGGCCGTCTTGGGAATATCACTCTCCAGGACTCGCAGCTGGTGATATCCCGACCTCAGATCGATCTTGGAGAAGTAGTTGGCTCCTTGGAGTTGGTCGAATAAGTCATCGATTCGGGGTAGGGGGTATCGGTTCTTCATGGTAAGTTTGTTGAGTTCTCGGTAGTCTATGCACATTCTGAATGATCCATCCTTCTTTTTCACGAACAATACGGGTGCTCCCCATGGCGAGAAGCTCGACCTGATGAATCCTTTTCCAAGTAGTTCATTCAGTTGGCTGGATAGCTCTTGCATCTCTGTCGGGGCTAATCGATAGGGTGCTTTGGCTACTGGGGTAGCTCCGGGAACCAGATCGATTCTGAACTCAACTTGTCTTGCGGTAGGTATTCCCGAAAGGTCCTCGGGAAAAAAGTCGGGAAAATCGCATACGTCGGGCACATTCTTGATGTCCTGGACTTCGCGTTTCACATCTACAACATGTGCCAAGAACGCGTGACACTCCTTGCGTAGGCATTTCCGAGCTTGGATACTTGAGATGATACGAAGAGTGGTACTGGGTTTGTTGCCCAAGACAATGAAAGTTTCGCCGGTTGGCAGATTAAGGCGAACGGCCTTATCGTAACATAGAATATCCGCATGATGAGAACTCAGCCAATCCATGCCAATGATGACATCAAAACTCTTAATCGAGACTGGCATGAGGTTTATTGAAAAGGGATTATCATTTAAAGTTAGGGTGCAGTTTAAGTATATCTCCTAAGTGCCTTCGGTTTTCCCGTTGGCCATTTCTACTATGAATGGTTCACTTAATGATTATGGTATTGATTTTAGCAGGCCTTTAAAGTTGTGACTCACAAAACTCCTTTTCGCTCCACTATCAAACAAAATGCATGCATACGAGTTATCGAGAAGAAACTTACCCGTAACAACAGTAGGGTCCGCAATGGCTTCATCTTGTCCCATTGCGAAAACTCAGCCCCTTCCGCCGGTATTCCGGTTGTTTGCCTTTGGGCAGTCCCTGCGGTAGTGCCCCGTGTCTCCGCACTCAAAGCAGGCGCGACTTACCCCGGTATTAGTAGTGGGGACGGATGGTTGGGTTGGCTCTTTGCAATAGTGGGCTGTATGTCCCTTCTTATTACACTTGGTGCATTGAAAATGATGGCAAGGACCGTGGTGGTGGAAGCTGCATCGGTTGCACTTAGGAAGTTTCCCATTATATGAGCTTGTGGGGGCAGGGTTGGCAGGTACAGTCATACCGTGGGTCGCTATTACTTGTTGTTTCTTGGGGTTTTCCTAGAGGGTTTGTCCCCTCCTTTTGTTCCAAGGCCTACTCTGGCCCTGAGCCTCCCTAGGTGGATTTGCGGTTGTTGAAATGATACCGTGTTTTACTTTGTGGTCGATGAGTCGCTGAGCCAGGCGTTTAGCGTTGTTGTAGGTAAAAGGGCTGGAAGCTAGGACATGCCCTTGAATCTGGGGTGACATCCCCCAAATGTACCTTTCAACCTTCTTTGATTCTGGGTTGACCATGGTAGGGCACAGTGCAGCGAGGTCGTTGAACCTAGCTGTGTAGGCGACTAGGTCAGACCCAGTCATTTTCAGATTGCAGAGCTCCTGCTCAAGCTTTTGCATTTCGCCCCTTGGGCAGTATTCTTCCAGTAGTAGAACCTTTAGATCGTCCCAACTCATGGCGTTGGTGACAGTGAGCGTCACCGAATTCACATGGCTTTTCCACCAAGTGAGGGCTCGATCTACGAAAGTGCAAGCAGCGAATTTGACTTTGCTTGCTTCCAGGCATGAGCAGATCTCGAAGACCGTTTCGGCCTTCTCGAACCATTGCATTAGTGCAATGACTCCCCCAGTTCCATTAAAACTTTTTGGCTTAGCGTTAGAGAACTCCTTGTAAGTACATTCTCTTACTTGGCCATGACCAGTGCCATGATTTGGATGATTCGTGCTGCTTCCCGCCCCTTCATTTCCGTGGGAGTTTATTTGCGAGAGGGCTGCAGTTACTGCTACTGTGATAGCAGCCTGGACCATGGTTGGATCATAAGTTGGTGGTGGAGGTGGTGGTGGTGCCGTGCCCGGCCTAGGCCTTAGGTTTGGACGAGGAGGCATCGCACTGCCAAAGGAAAATGAAAGATGTATAAGTTTTGGCAGTTCAGAGTTGAATGATATTGAGTTAATTTCTAATAGTTTTAAGAAATTGGGTTTGACCGACACAATGTTTTGAGCTTGAAAGTAAAGTTTGAATAGATGTACCAATGAATTGAACGAATTGCACATGATTAACAGCAAGAAAAGGGATATACCCTTATATATATTAAACATATAGTTGTGTTACAGCGGGGTCTCGACAAAAGTTCTTGACCTTTCTAAAGGCCTCCGATTACAGAACAATTTAAAGAAAATAATACTTTTATCCGAAGTCCTAATTTATAACAAAATTTGAGAGTCGGGCAAGTACTACTTGCGGCGCGTTTTGCGTTTGGAGCTCGACCCCGTGTCGGACTGCTTCGACTCCATGAGGCGTCTATCAAACGCAGCTTGTTGTTCTCTCAATTCTGCGAAGGCTGCATTTTCTTGTGCTTGAAATGCTTCGGCGCGAATGTGGATGTCGTTCTGCAACATCTCTAGGCGGTTGATATCGGCCGTGTGGATTTGTACTTCCACATTGACCTCTCGGATTCGGTTGGCTTGCACTCCGGATTGATAGCACTGGTTGGCGAGTTTGCCAACCATGACCGGAAGTGCTCGGTCGGCTGATCCCCCGCCTCTCACATCATAGAAGTCTCAGCACATGTCGTAGGGAGGGCATAAGCTTTGTTGTTGGCTCCAATGATGGAGGTGACTTCCCCACACAGGAGTGGGTCCTTGGAAGTTTCTCACGTGGACGGGAGGTTGTGGGATTGGTGGATTTATAATTTCTGGCTCCGAATCCGTGCCAGAGTCATCCCCTCCCTCCAACTCTATAGGCTCTTCGTCTTCTTCAGGATCTTCTTCGATCCATCCTCCATTACCTTGGTTGGGGTAGTAGGGGTCATTGGGGTGATGGAATCCCACCATTTAGACTGTACGAGAATAGAGTTAAAAATTTACTATAAGCTAGAGCACATGAAACTTACCCTTAAGTTTAATGGTTGACGGCACTCGAATACTCCCTTAGTATTCTTTAACGATATGTTTTTGGTAAGTTTTAAATTTGTTGTCCATTGCAGACACTCCTTGGCATACGTTAGTCGGCTCTTGGACAAATATAGTTGATCAGACTATATTCTTCCCAATTCCGATTACATGTCCCAAGGCGTACCTGTACTGCACAACTTATTTATAATACTTCTAAAGTTATTTACTATGAAACTGATATTAGTATAAAATGAGTGCATGCTTACCTTAAAACTAAATAAATTTAATTTCAAAAGTATGACTTTTCTCAGAGTGCTTTTGCCCAGTTGAGTTTATAGTTGTATACCAAAAAGAAATGGTTTTGATATACTTAATTCCCTATAAACAAAGCTCTGATACCAATCTGTCACACCCCCAAACCAGAACGGCGGAAACGTTCGGGGCCGGAGGACGTCATATTCAGTATCATAACAGTTCATAGAAAGGAAAGTACACACCACCATATATATATATATATATATATATATATATATATATATATATATATATATATATATATATATATATATTAAAGTTTCCAAGATGTTTACATAATTGTATTCATTACATGTTCAAAAGTTAAATACATAAACATCATTCGAAAGAAGTAATTAACGCTAGTGCGTTAATCCCAAAAGTTGATTCCCAAACCTGCTTAGCGGTTCCCTAAGAATACAAGTTAATTCTTTTCTCGAAGAGGTTACAGGACTCGATTTTTACTGACTTGAAATGACGGACTGTTACAGAAGAACTCATCGACGTGTACCGTAATAAAACACTTTAGCATATAGGTAATGATATATATATATATATATATATATATATATATATATATATATATATATATATATATATATATATATATGGATGAGTTATATGAAAAACAAAAAAAAAAAAAACCTAAAAATCATAAAAATATATAAAAAAAAAAATCATTTAAATGATTGGTTTTAAATAATCATTTTGTAAAATCATTTAAAAACCAATATTATTCCTCTTTATACACTAAATTTAGTATTATGTTAATAATGGAAAATTTAAACCATAATTTTTTGTTTTATTAGTTGTTTTAATTCTGAAATTTATATAATTATTATGTAAATCTAATTACTTATTTAGTTTATTTTAAAATAATTTACATTATAATCGTAATTAGTTATTTGTGGAATAAAAGTAGAATGATAACAATATATTAATTTATTTTGTGTGTGTGTGTTTATATATATATATATATATATATATATATATATATATATATATATATATGTGTGTGTGTGTGTGTGTGTGTGTGTGACAACCCGATATTTCAACTCTATGTAATGACCTAAAAAGCCAAGTATTGTAGCTACTTTTGAAATAATAAAATTAACTTCAAAAATGAAATGTGTAAAAGTCTCTATAGTGATGTCTATTATGCTAGATAATGTGTCAAGGTGTATAGAAATACTAAGAACACTAAAATCCGAGTTATAACGAAGAAGTTATGACCATTCTAAGATTTCTGACAAAACCGGCAACACCGATTAAACGAAAAACGCGAAGTTTCAATACAATAGTTTTTAGCCTTAAGTATCTAAATAAAAGTTATAGATAATATCAAACCGTGAGCGTACATAAAAAGAACGTTCAAATCTGACTTCGTATGAGGAAGTTATGATTTTTCCAAGATTCAGGTATAACAGTAGACAGCTAAAAACTCGAAATAGAGCTCGAGATACTTTTGACCAAAACAACCTAAATGAGAATCGAAGGTCTCAACATTAGTAGCGCAACGGCGAAAAGTCTGATGAAAACGGACATCGGATGAAGAAGTTACGGATTTTTAACGGACTTTTCTTGTCCCAACCCGTTAAAAATAAATAATTAAAAATAATGTCAAAATTTGCCGATGAAGTCTAAACGAGGGTTATAGATAATATTTTATCTACGCGCGCATATAAAGAACGTCGAAAACGGACCTCGTATGCGAAAGTTACGGATTTTACAAGTTCGGGGTCCAAAATTCGAGGCTGTCAGGCCCCCCCACGACGTGGCACAGCTTGGCCGCGACCCGGCAAGTGACTGAGGGCATCTAATCAACGGAAGAGGATAAGACTTGCTACCAACGACGTGGCACACCAGAAATGCCCCTATAAATAGAACTCTTGGGGTGCCGGGTTTAGGTGCTCCATTCTTCCATCTCTCGTGCTGAAACTCTCCGGTTAAGCTCCCGAAGCCCCGGTTTTCACCTTCAAGTCCCGAAGGAATGTTTTGTGTTCCCGAGATTCCCGAGATTCCCCAAAATCCCGAGATTTTCCCCTATTTTCAACTCTTCTTGTCGAAGTTCTACTCGATTCTTCTCTCGACTACTTCAAATCAACCACTTTAATTAAGTGAGTTCATACCCCCTTTCATACACTTTCAAATACTTTATAATGTACTTTTAATACATTTCGGGGGGGAGAATACAAGTAAACACATGGTTATTATCGTGGGTTACATAAAGTTTCACTTTACTCATTTTTATCAAATGAATCATATGTAATTCATAACTACTATACGAAAACTCTTGTTATACTTTGCATGCATTAGATTTATACAAAGTACATAGTATCCGAAGTAGCCATCATTGTTAAACCGTTTTATGCATTCATAGAACTTATGACTTATGCTTTGTCAAACATTGTGAAAAAGAATAAACTTTGCATACAAAACTACTACTTTAATACAGACTTAGTTGAGAATGCATGAGATGTTTACATCTTCAAATACTACCTTTTTGCTAAAAGGTACCACTTCAAGTCCTGTCTATAACCAGAGTCTCCCATAGGGAGAACGTGTCAAATGTGTATAGATCTATATGGGAAGTTATGATCCCGCGCCCTGACTGTTAGCTACAGTCCGTCCTTTGGGGTGACAGTTTGTCATAACGCTATGACGCCTAAAGAATGTCGCTACAGGCATATTATGTTTAGTATGGTTATAAAACTCATCGGATATACAATTATTATAGTACTTCCGATTTATGAATGAGTAGCTATTAGAACAATTCTTCATCTAACAACTGCGATCTTCTTATAGTTTTACTATATGAAACTATGCCCCAATCTTTTAAAGCAAGTCAGTTGCTTCCGGTTTCTGGTCTTGGACATTAGACTGCTTGTTACTTTAGGAAAATAAGGGATTTTCCTGTATACAAAACAATAAACTAATAGGAAAATAAGGGATTTTCTTGATTCAACTATCTACATTTTACAACACAAACATTCTCATGCATTTCATACTTTTATAAGAAAATAACGGATTTTCTTGGGAAAACGCACGAACTTTGGAATGGCATACAATTTCTCAAAACCGCTTATAAACTCACCAACTTAATTGTTGACACTTTTTCTTTGAAATAACTTGTATTCTCAGGAAACTGCTAAGCAGGTTTGGAAATCAACTTTTGGGAATTTACGCGCTGACTTTAATTACTTCTTTTGAAAGATGTTTATGTATTTATCTTTTGATCACGTAACGAATACAATTATGTAGAGATTTTGAAAACCTTTATATATATGGTGGTGTGTACTTTCCTTTTTATGAACTGCTATGATACTGAATATGATGTCCTCCGCCCCCGAACATTTCCACCGTTCTAGTTTGGGGGTGTGACAGATTGGTATAAGAGCGTTGTTTATAAGGAATTTAGTATATCAAAACCATTTTTGGTATACAACTATAAACACAACTAGGCAAAACACTCTGAGTAAGAGTCATACTTTTGAAATTAAATTTATTTAGTTCCTGTAAAAATAGGCGTACATTCATTGCATACTAATAATAGTTTCATAAATAGATCATTATAGAAGTATTATAAATAAGTTGTGCAGTGCAGGTACGCCTTGGGACATGTAATCGGAACTGGAAAGAATATAGCCTGATCAACTATATTTGTCCGAGTGCTGACTAACATATGTCAAGGAGTGTCTGCAGTGGACAATAAATTTAAAACTTACCAAAAGCATATCGTTAAAGAATACCAAGGGAGTATTTGAGTATCTACAACCATTAAACTTAAGGGTAAATTTCATATGCTTTAGCTTATAGTCAATTCTTAACCCTATTCTCGTATAAACTCAATGGTTGGATTCCATCACCCCGGTGACCCCTACTACCCCAACCAAGGTAATGGAGGATGGATCGAAGAAGATCCCGAAGAAGACGAGGAACCTATAGAGTTGGATGAAGGAGAGGACTCTGGTATAAATTTGGAGCCAGAGATAATCAATCCACCGGCCCCACAACCTCCCGTCTATGTGAGGAACTTCCAAGGACCAACTCCCACGTGGGGGAGTCACCTTCACCACTGGAGCCAACAACAAATCTTACGCCCCCCTACGACATGTGCCGAGACTTCTACGATGTCAGAGGCGGGGGTTTAGCGGACCGAGCACTCCCAGTCATGATTGGCAAGTTAGCCAACCAGTGCTATCAATCCGGAGTTCAAGCCAACCGGATCCGGGAGGTCAATGTGGAAGTACAAGTGCACACTTCCGATATCCGCCGTTTGGACAAGTTGCAAGGGTATTGCCTAGACCGCACTAATGCCCTCCAAGAACAACTGAATGCCACGATTGCAGCAATAACGGAAATGAGGGAACAACAAGCCGCATTTGATAGGCGCCTCATGGAGTCAAAATAGTCAGACACGGAGTCAAGCTCCAAACGCAACCCGCGCCGCAAGTAGTACTTGCCCGACTTTCAAATTTTGTTATAAGTTAGGACTTCGGCTACAAGTATTATTTTCTTTAAACTTTTTGTAATCGGAGACCTTTATAAAGGTCAAAAAAAAATTGTCTAAACTCGGATGTAACACAACCATATGTTTAATATATATAGGGCATATCTCTTTCGTGTGTTAATTATGTGTAGTTCATTCAATTCATGAGTTCATCTATTCAAACTCCATTTGTAAATCGAACTCAAAACCCTGTGTAGGTCAAACCAAATTCTTGAACTATTAAGGAGAGTTAAATCATTATCATTCAACTCTGAACTACCAAAACTTATAAATCTTTCATTTTCTTTTGGCAGCGCGATGCCTCCTCGTCCAAACCTAAGACCCAGACCGGGCACGGCACCACCACCACCTCCACCACCAACTTATGATCCAGCCATGGTCCAGGCTGATATTACAGTAGCAGTAATTGCATCCCTCTCGCAAATAAACTCCAATGGAAATGGAGGGGCAGGAAGCAGCACGAATCATTCCAATCATGGCACGGGTCATGGTCAAGTAAGAGAATGTACTTACAAGGAGTTCTCCAACGCAAAGCCAAAAAATTTTAATGCCACCGGGGGAGTCATTGCACTAATGCAATGGTTCGAAAAGACCGAAACGGTGTTCGAGATCTGCTCATGCCAAGAAGCAAGCAAAGTCAAGTTCGTTGCTTGCACCTTCATTGACCGATCCCTCACCTGGTGGAAAAGCCATGTCAATTATGTGACTCTCACTATCACCAACGCCATGAGTTGGGAGGACCTGAAGGTTCTACTACTGGAAGAATACTGCCCAAGGGGCGAGATACAGAAACTTGAGCAAGAGCTCTGGAATCTGAAGATGACTGGGTCTGATCTAGTCGCCTACACAGCTAGGTTCAGCGACCTCGCTGCATTGTGCCCTACCATGGTCAACCCAGAATCGAAAAAGGTTGAAAGGTACATTTGAGGATTGTCACCGCAGATTCAAGGTCATGTCCTAGCTTCCAATCCTATCATTTTCAACAGCGCCAAACGCCTGGCTCAGCGACTCATCGACCATGGGGTAAAACAGGGTACCATTGCAGCTACCGCCAATCCATCTAAGGACGTACAGGGCCAAGGAAGGCCTTGGAACAAGAGAAGGGGGCTAACCATACAGGAGAACCCCAAGAAACAACAAGTGTTAGCGAACCACGCTATTAATGTACATACCATCACTGCTCCTACAAGTTCATACAATGGGAAACTTCCGAAATGTAACCAATGCAACTTCCACCACCACGGTCTCCGCCATGACCTCCAATGCAGTAGGTGCAATAAGAAGGGGCATACGGCCCATTTCTGCAAGGAGCCAACCCAACAAACCGCCCCCACTGCTAATACCGGAGTAATCTGAGCCTGCTTTGAGTGCATAGCCATGGGACACTACTGTAGGGACTGCCCGAAGGTAAACAACAGGAATACCGGTGGAAAGGGCCGAGTGTTCGCAATGGGACAAGACGAAGCCGTTGCGGACCCCACTGTTGTTACGGGTACGTTTCTTCTCGATAACCCGTATGCATGCATTTTGTTTGATAGTGGAGCGGAGAGAAGTTTTGTGAGTCATGATTTTAAAGGCCTGCTAAAACCAACACCAAAATCATTAAGTGAACCGTTTATAGTAGAAATGGCCAATGGTAAAAGGGAAGGCACTAAGGATATATACTTAAACTGTACCCTAACTCTAAACGATAATCCCTTTCCAATCAACCTCATGCCAGTCTCGATTAAGAGTTTTGATGTCAAAATAGGCATGGATTGGTTGAGTTCTCATCATGCGAACATTTTATGTTGCGATAAGGCCGTTCGCCTTAATCTGCCAACCGGTGAAACTTTCATTATCTTGGGTGACAAACCCAGTACCACTCTCCATATCATCTCAAATATCCAAGCTCAAAAGTGCCTACGCAAGGAATGTCATGCGTTTCTAGCACATGTCGTGGATGTGAAACGCGAAGTCCAGGACGTCAAGAATGTGCCTGACGTATGAGATTTTCCCAATGTTTTTCCCGAGGACCTTCCAAGAATACCACCCGCGAGACAAGTCGAGTTCAGAATCGATCTGATTCCCGGAGCTACCTGTGACATCACCAATTTCACGGCCAGAAAAGACCGATTTGTTTATGCTTTATTTATAAAATCAGAGTAATATTTTGATTAAAAGAGTTGTGGAATTTGTTCCCAAAATAAAATATGATAACCATTTATCAAAACATTTCTCGAAAAGAATGTATTTTCATTAAATAATAAAACCTTGGGATGTCATGTTCGATACAGACCAAAAGAATAAACAAATATAAAATAGACCTTACAATAGTTATTCAACTACTGATCTATAATCCAAAATCTCTCGTCAAGTCTACCAACTTATACCCTTGTGCCATTACCTGTAATGAAAAGAAAACTGAGTGGGTCAAGCTTGGGAGCCTGGTGAGCATATAGGGTTTTCAACCCACAATAATATAATTATTATATGTAATGAGCAAACAATCAACCTAATTACCCATCCCCATTATCTCCTTAAGGTTTTACCCTAAGAACCAACTATCCTTCATTCATTTATTCGTAAGGAATTTGGCACGAATTCCATTGCTGCCAAAGCTTATTTATCAAGTACTAAATCCATAGTTATCTGGCGCTAACTCCATAGTCACCAAGGTTCACTTAACAAGCACTAACTCCATAGTCGCCATGGCTTACTCAACAAGCGCTAACTCCATAGTCGCCAAAGTTTACTTAACGTGCGCTAACTCCATAGTCGCCAAGGTTTATACAATAGGCGCTAACTCCATAGTCATCAACTATTCCATCTACCTATGTTCTACCCAATAATTTTGTAGACATAAATACTTACACAGTTTAAATCATTTAACACCTGTATAAAACTCCAATTTCCATGCCCATCTCAAATAAACAAATAACATATAAACACATAGTACGTATTTCATAGAAAATACGTCATATTTATGTATTAGAAGAAAGTAACTACACACTTACACATATAAACAACAATAAACTTAATACACTCAAACCATACTTGTATTATTATCGTGTTTATGAAAGGTAGTATACACTCACTTGATCAGAAGATGATCGGACAGCACTACGACTTGCAAAAGTAGAAATCCTCAGCAGATCTGGAAGATCTCTACAAAAATCGAACTTCTCGCGGGCAGAGCTTCGGCTCGGAAACCGCACCTCTCGGGATCTTCGGGATCTCGGGACTTGCTTCGGGACTCGGGAATATTACCGGGGATTCGGGGTATTTCTGGCACGCAAAACGATGCAAAACGGGAGAGAGAATGGAGAAAAATAGCAAAGAAGCCGGCTGCCCTCGCATCCTATTTATAGGAGGCTGGAGCCTCGGAGTACGCAGGGCGTACGCCAGTACGCGGGGCGTACTGGTCCGAAATCGTCACTGCGTTCGTCATCCGAAGTCCTCGAGTGCGAGTGTCGAAATCTTTGTTGTACGCAGGGCGTACTCGAGTATGCGGGGCGTACTTCGGATCGGACCGCTGACTCCTCTTCGGATAATGCCGGGGTTTAATAATTAATTTTAATTATTAATTATTTAATAAACTTCGGAAATTCATATCTCCTTCATACGAACTCCGTTTTCGACGTTCTTTATATCCACGTGAAGGTGAGACTACGCTCTACAACTTTCGTTTAGATTCTGTCGGCTAATTTTGAATTTATTTTTTATTATTTATTTTTAATAGGCCGGGACATAAAATATCGTTATAAATTCATAACTTCTTCGTTTGACGTCCGTTCTCGCCTAACTTTTTATCGCTTTAATACTAACAACGAGATCTTCGATTCTCGTTTAGATTGCTAAGTCTAAATATCACTCTAACATAAATTTACTTTTTTTACGTCATTCAGCGTTGTGCCATTTCTGTCGCGAAACTTTAACAAGTCGTAACTTCTTCGTTATAACTCGGATTTTGGCGTTCTTTATATGCACGGAAACCTTGTAACATATACTACAACTTAGTTAGGATTATTCATCCTAAATAATCTTCTATCAAAAAGTCATTTTTGACGCTTATTGTCTCTAAATTGACTAGCTCTGATCTACGGGCGTTACACTACCCCAATAGCCAAAGCGCCCTATCGATTAGCCCCAGTAGAGATGCAGGTGCTATCCAGCCAACTGTATGAGCTACTCGGAAAAGGATTCATCAGGTCGAGCTTCTCGCCTTGGGGAGCACCCGTGTTATTCGTGAAAAAGAAGGATGGATCATTCAGGATGTGCATCAACTACCGAGAACTCAACAAACTTACCATCAAGAATCGATATCCTCTACCCCAAATCGACGACTTATTCGACCAACTCCAAGGAGCCAACTACTTCTCCAAGATCGATCTGAGATCGGGATATCATCAGCTGCGAGTTCTGGAGAGTGATGTTCCCAAGACGGCCTTCCGAATAAGATACGGGCATTACGAGTTCGTAGTGATGCCGTTCAGACTAACCAATGCCCCGACTGTATTCATGGATCTAATGAATCAGGTATGTCATCCATTCTTGGATAAATTTGTGATAGTATTCATAGACGACATACTCATTTATTCAAAGAGTAAACAAGAGCATATCCAACATCTGAGACAAGTCTTAGAGACATTACGAGCTAAGATACTTTATGCGAAGTTCTCAAAATGTGAGTTTTGGATTAAAAAGGTGGGCTTCCTCCGTCACGTGGTCAGCAAGGAAGGAATCCACGTGGACCCATCTAAAATCAAGGCTATCAAAAACTGGTCTGCACCAACTACACCAACAGAGATTCGCTAATTTCTAGGGCTTGCTGGTTATTATCGAAGGTTCATTCAGAACTTCTCCAACATCGCAAAGCCTCTTACCTCCCTAACTCAGAAGAGTGTAGCCTACAGCTACGGAGAAAAACAAGATGTTGCCTTTCAGACTCTGAAACAGGCCCTTTGCAGTGCGCCCATTCTTTCTCTTCCAGAGGGGATCGAAGATTTTGTGGTGTATTGTGATGCTTCGAAACAAGGGTTGGGTTGTGTACTAATGCAGAGATGAAAGGTTATTGCGTATGCCTCACGACAACTGCAAGCACATGAAGTCAACTACACCACTCATGACTTAGAACTTGGAGTGGTGGTCTTCGCTCTGAAAATCTGGAGGCACTACCTATACGGTACCAAGTGCACCATCTTTACAGACCACAAGAGCCTTCAACACATACTCAACCAAAAAGAACTCAACATGAGGCAGAGGCGATGGGTTGAACTACTTAGCGACTACGAATGCGAGATTCGCTATCACCCGGGAAAAGCGAATGTAGTAGCTGATGCCCTTAGTCGAAAAGAATACTCAGGTCGCCGAGTGAAATCCTTAACCATGACGATCCATTCACATCTTTCCACATAAATCAAGGAAGCTCATAGGGAAGCCTTGAAAACAGAGAATGTGGCAGGTGAAGCCCTAAGAGGAATGGACAAGAATCTTGAAGTCAAGGGAGATAGAGTTCGTTACTTCATGGATCGAATCTGGACACCGAAGTTTGGTGGATTCAGAGACGTGGTCATGAACGAGGCCCATAAGACTCGGTATTCTGTGCATCCAGGTTCGGACAAGATGTATCTGGACCTCAAGAAACTGTATTGGTGGCTGAACATGAAAGCAGAGATAGCTACCTATGTGGGCAAGTGTCTGACTTGTGCCAAAGTCAAGGTAGAATACCAGAAACCATCAGGATTACTACAACAACCCGAAATACCCGAGTGGAAGTGGGAACGGATAACCATGGATTTCATCACCAAATTACCCAAGACAACAGGTGGACTTGACACCATCTGGGT
Organism: Lactuca saligna; assembly: GCF_052625555.1. Taxonomy (NCBI): domain Eukaryota; kingdom Viridiplantae; phylum Streptophyta; class Magnoliopsida; order Asterales; family Asteraceae; genus Lactuca; species Lactuca saligna. The sequence continues at coordinate 122,139,560 of NC_136422.1, forward strand.
AATTGTCGATAGGTTAACAAAATCCGCACACTTCCTACCCATTAAGGAAACCGATAAGATCGAGAAGCTAACTCGAACTTACATCCGAGAGATTGTACGACTGCACCGTGTACCAATATCCATCATCTCTAACAGAGATAGTAGGTTCACCTCGCGATTCTGGCAATCGTTACAAAAATCCCTAGGAACGAGGCTCTACATGAGTACAAGTTACCATCCACAAACCGACGGTCAAAGTGAGAGGAACTTACAAACCCTGGATGGTATGCTAAGAGCTTGTGTAATCAATTTTGGTAAAGCATGGGATAACCATTTACCGCTAATTGAATTTTCATACAACAATAGCTACCACTCCAGCATTAAAGTTGCTCCATTCGAAGCCCTCTACGGCTGGAAGTGCAGATCACCACTGTACTAGATTGAAGTAGGTAACACACAACT